>NW_027506890.1:62500-327500 GCF_052324685.1 Brachyhypopomus gauderio
AATTCTCCCTAATGAGGCTGACAGTTCAACACTTTGAATTGAAGTGATCCCGAAGGAAATCAACGAACTTCGTAAACTCCATGCTGATTTCCTAGCTGCTAAACCCAGTCACCATTCTCCAACTGACAGAACTAGAACAAACTACAACGACAGCTGTGCAGAATGACAGACTAGTGAATCGTAAAGAACACTCTTCAGCACAAATAAACAAACAGGTTACTCTACCTCTTCTTCAAACACCATCAGACCTGCATCATCACTGGATGACGTCGGTTGTGCCGATGGTCCCGGTCTCTTCTTCTCCGCCACATACAGTAACCTGTCCTCACACGGTGACCAGGCTAGACAAGCAAATTGCACTACGTTCACACACACACACACACACACACACACACACACACACACACAAATAAATGTCTCACGTGACTGATGTGCATGATCAATGCAGAATTAAACACAGAACAGGATTAAAATGGCAGAAGTTGCACCACCCTCTTCGTAGACTTTTCCGTGTTTGTTGAGGGCTGTGAGGTCAAAGCTTCTCTCCAGTCCACTGTAGCCCCACACCTGAGGAGTGACGTCACGGCCTTCATCAAAATGTCCAACACCAATCGCTAATCAGTTGACTGTTCTTGACTGAACTGCCATAGTCACCTCAAGGTACTGACGTCCCCCACGTGTGCCGGTCTCCCGGACGACCGCCCTGCGTGCTCCAGAAGAGGAGTGGCTGATAAGCAGCCTAAACGTGAGCAGGGAGGATGAATGAGATGAGAGGTGCACGTGTGCCTCCACTGCTACAGGCTCTTCACTGCTTTGGGTTATCCCTGCATGAACCCATCTGTAAGGCTCTGGGCAGCCATGGGCTCCTACATCTCTCTGCAGGTGTGGGCTGTGTGACAGTATGTGTGTGTGTCGTTGTGTAAAGTGTTTATGTGTGTGTGCACAAATCTTACTCTCCATGTGTGTTTACGCATGGTCCGTGAGACACGATGTTTTCCACGCCCCTTTGATTACACAGCAAAGTCCACTGTTGAAAGTAATGCAGCCGGACTCCTCTGTCCACCTCACACTGACTCCAGTCTCCAGAGAGAGACCAAGACACAAGAAAGAGAGTAATCACATAATAAAAAAAACATAGGACACCTGAGCCAAGAGTAAACATAAGACTTTCATTGTGGTCTACCAGCAATTATGGTGAAGTTCTCTTTCCTGGTCCCGGGGTGAAAATCAAAGCCAAAGCCAACGTCCTTTTCATCAGTAACGGAGGCAGAAACAGGAACAGGAAACCTGTTAAACTGCCTGAACACATCTTTTATCACACCGTCCACCATCGTCCATCATCTACAGGAAACGTTATGGGCAGCTTCAGCAACTCGGACATCTAAAACAGCCTTCACAAATGATGTCTCCGTTAATCATCAGACATGACGACGTTTCAACCTTCACACCTTAACATTTATAGATGGGTGCCAAGAAATGATAGCATGCAGCAAATGCGGTTATACATGTCTTTTTTATTATTATTTATTTATTTATTAACCTTTAGCTTCTAGTGGGACATGATAGATCTTGTCGAAAGTGTTAAAGGGACGTTTCATCTTACTAACAGCGAGGACTAATGCAAGAAAATGACAGGTTTAAAAAATAATTTTACTTCCACGACAATGTTTACAACATTATTTTACGGCTTGAGGAAGCAAGCGGGGCTATATGACAAAAATAAAGTAAAAACCTGCAGACTTTTAGCGATTACGTTAAATACTTCACGAGAAAGACCCCGCTGATATAACGACACTAGCAATAGAAACACAAACCCTTTATTGCCGCCTCTGTTGCCCAGTTTGCTACTTCTGCGCATGCGCGTAGGACGGCACCACTCACGACTGCGAAAGGAGTGTTAAAATTTCTGTTCGGCAGTTTCGGCACTGAATTACAGAGTCGGTAAATTTGTCTTTAAATGAAGTTGCAAGTTATGGAAAGACAAAACAAATAAAAGATCACGAGAAAAACAAGTAATAATACAGCTTTTCGTAATATCATAACATAATTACTGCTAAAAGATGCAATGTGACGAGGGAGAGATCAACTAAATGCTTTTGAAGATAAAAAAAATATGCATATAGAAACTAAGTAAAAGAAACAAGACAATAGAGAGACTAACATCTCAAATGATTAGCCAAATAGAAATTATAATTCAACAAGATCTATTAGAAATAAAAATAACTACAAATCAGAATCAATTGCTTTATGTAAGGTAGGACAGTTCTTGTCATTAAGGGACCATCACACTAATGTTCAATAACTTGTCTGACTACAACATGGAGGCTTGTGTCAGGGATACTAACCAATAAATTAGCAGACGTGCAAGAACTTGAGAACATCCCAGAAGTAATTTGGAAATGTTGCCAGAGACTCAAAAAACCACCCACAGACAGTCATTAATTGAGTCATTAATGAATCCTGGGCACCATTTGGGTACAGAACACACCTGGAGGACAGATACAAATACCTGGGGATTCTTCGATGACATGGGAACCATGAGATCCAAACAAGAACAAGAGCAACATCCAAGAACCTCTGCAGGGTGAAGACAGATGCTCGAGTTTCAGCTTAATGGGAATTAAAAGATCAAAGCGGTGAACGAACATCTCCTGTCAGTCACAAAAGGCCACAAACATGCCCAGCAGTTGCAAAATGCTGGAAGATCCCAACATGTAGATCAGAACTCCTCACAACACATGGGGGCCTCCACCCAAGATCCTGACTCCACACGCAATAACCCAACCAGAAGGAGGCGAAGGGCCCACAAAACACAACATCCATTAACTAGAGGGAGACACAGCACATCCAAGCAACTGCCCCCATGGATGATGATTACAGGACACTTTTAAACAGAGAGGACACATGGATACCATGGAAACAGCGGAGGTGCCGTGACCGGATAAGCCCTCTGATAGAATATACTGAGGTGACAGTCCTGCCAGTAGCTGGATTAGGCATCGCTGGAGGGCAGTGCAGAGGTGGAAGTCATGGCAGCATAAGCAAAAGCGCCAAGGTTAGGAGAAGCAGCTGTGTGTCACTGCAAATGAGTCCCAAGGTGCAGACTGTGCCATGGAGCCCCTGAGACACTCCAGTACCTGGTGATGGCACGAAGGATGCTGGCAGGAAGTTGTGCCATTGAGAGACACAACCACGTGGCAGCAATCATATACTGAAGCATAGGCAGGTAAGTATGAACTGGACATGTCCACATGAGGAGCTGAGGACAATGGTCCAACTCTGGGGTGGTATTAGGTGCAGGGGTGGTATCACAGCTCTCATTTTCAGGTGGGATGGTAAAAACCCTTTTACCTTTCAGTTTGGGGCTGAACCAGACCTCAGGGTCCACTACACAAGGACCAACAATGTGAAGTGAAGAACATATTACAGTACACTTGATGCAACACAGTAGTCTTTCACTGAGAGGGCAGCTTGTGATCCCAATACTTTGAAAATGTAAAAATGTGTAATGTATAAATAAATAAATAAACAATCTAGACATCTAGATCTTTTAACATCTTTTTTTGTAAAAAAAACTACTGGTAGTTCATGCCTTCATGTCTTCTGATGATCCCTTAGCTGAGGGGTCTTCCCTGCCCGGCTCCGTCTTCTCACGGCAGTATTATGGATTTTTTAATTGCAGACATTTTAATAACTTCTCCGACATTAACGTAGTCTTGTCTTGTCTTGACAGATCTCAGGCTTCTTACGGTGGGCACAATTTTATAAAACAAGCCTTGACTGGTATGAATGAATAATGACTACCTGAAATGTCCCGGCTATAAAGAAGAACCTTTTATTAATTCCTCTGCATGTAACCCATTCCAGACTGAACACACACATGTCCAGAGCTGTGGGCAGGAACCCGCCGGTGTCTCATTCAAGGACACTTCAGCCAAGGTTACTGCTGTTTGCTGGTTGTGGAACCATCAACCTTATGGGCCAAGCCCAGATTATTAGCCTTTTGGCCACAGCTGTGCCCTAAAGGAAGAGGCCCAGGATCTTCAGAGCAGTCAATAAACTTCCTCCCACCTTAAGCACCATCAGGCCTTATATGGTGAAGCTTTCATTTCCTTTTTCCTACTGATCCATCCTCTGGTGTCTCCTCCTCCAGCTTTTGCAGAAGTTCCTTATCCACAGTCACACTTGAGGCTTGACTCACCCATCTTCTTGTGCTTCAATAGCTGTGTTCCTCAATCAATCAATCAATCAATCTGGCTACTTGACCTTCAGTGAACTTTTCTCCTCACTCCTGGGATTTGGTCCCATCAACACAGTGTTCTCATAATTAACAAATATGTTTAAATGAGACTACTGACAGACAGAACGTTCACTATGTCAAACTACCATTCTGGGCCACTAGCTTATCTCTGCTATCTCCTTTGTAAGAATTATTCTTCTGAATGTTTGTTTATCAGTTCCTTTTCAGCTGATAATACATGCTAAATCCTCTAAATAAATATTCTCACTGAGTCTCTACATCCCTACGTCTATGATCTACGTCTCCATTTTCTGCATGAGTACGTGTCATGGCTTCTCACAGTTTCCACAGCCTCGTCTAATACACTTTCACTGACAGAAAGAGAACAAAAGTGTCAATGCTCTTGTAAATAGACTTCTTACTAAATCAAATAGTGAATGAATTAAGAACTGTGTTGAATCTCCGGGGTGTGTTTTCAACGTGAAACTCGCTCTCCCATTTGACAAGTCTCTATGTCAGTGGTTTTAGGAAACTCAGCCTATACCATCCTCAGCTTTTCACATGCATGCAGTTTATACAAGCAGCAGTCTACATCCCCCACATCCCTGGAGATTTCCATGCGTTTAATCAAATCTTATATGTAATTGTCTTTCAGTTGTCTTCAATGATTGAAATAATAAATGTGATCAAACTAAGATACGCAGTAGTTTCACATGTACAACCCTCTGCCTCTTTGTAGCTCGCTGTGTTCTGTTTGGTGAGAGTGTTAGT
The DNA here is from genome assembly GCF_052324685.1 of Brachyhypopomus gauderio. NCBI lineage: Eukaryota > Metazoa > Chordata > Actinopteri > Gymnotiformes > Hypopomidae > Brachyhypopomus > Brachyhypopomus gauderio. The sequence goes on from NW_027506890.1 coordinate 67,512, forward strand.
CATGTAGGTGTTCCAGATGGAGGTGTGGTGATGTTCAGGTGAGGCAGCAGGTCAGTGGTCTCACTTCAACCTCTACACCTACAAGCACAAGGTGGTGGACACAGAGGCTTTTCAAACACATTCTCATCCTTTATTTTCGTACCAAGGCCAGATGAATTCCCAGTGAATCATTTGGGCTTTTTCATTTAGTATTGGAACTGAAGCTGAGGCTACCATGGACGTAATTTTGATTTCAAAAGTGGGGGGGACATGGATTCATCGCTATTTAAATATTTGGTTTTAACCGTAAAAACTGGGGGGGACCAAAACCGGCTTTTGAAAAAGTGGGGGGGACATGTCGTCCCCCCCCCCCCCCCCCCCCCCCCCCCCCCCCCCCAAAATTACGTCCGTGGAGGCAACACTTTACAAACTTCCACAATTTTCATTCAGACTAGTCATGCTATGTAGCCTCTTGTCACTGGAATACATTTCATTTATCAAAAAAGAGTTCATGAATCAGATACAAGGTTAATCATTATTTGAGACTAATATTCAGACTTGTGTTCGGTCATTAATTAATCCTGATTAATGGCAGAAAGAAATCTAATGTTTAAAAAAAATCCAAATTAGTGAAAACCTGCAGAATTTCGATATTTTAGCCAACAGAGGGAGCAGCTGTATTCCCCTCATGTCACTTTTATCTGTTTTAAAATCAGTTGCCAATCAGTAGTTCAAAATGTACACTTTCCATGCAAGTGTTTAATCTGTGTGTCAGCTGTTTGTTACATGTTTTGAAAGTGACACAATGGTCTTGGGAATGGCAGTGAGAGAGCTGTTAAGGAGACGGATGCTGCTCTGAGACACTGACACATCTCCTGAGAAGGTTTATGGCAACATCACCAAGAAACGGGAACTGTGGGCTTCATGCTCCATTAGCATGTTTGTGTCCTGACACACAAAGCTCCACCTCTTGAACACACATACACGCACTCACACAAAAGGCCAGGCTCTCATTTTCACACACACAGACACACACACACTTTCCATTCTTGTCTGTTTTAGCCAGGTGACTAATAACAGCTAAGGCGGTATTTGTTGGGCTAACAAGTTTTCTTTCACTTACAATTCCAGTCAATGTTGTGCAAGCTTTGATTAATGGAATAACTTTTCCACCTTTATTAATATATCCACATTAACTCCAGCTTGTAAGGAATGTAGAGCTTAAAAGTTGACACAAGGATACATCATACACTTGAGGTGGGCTCTAAAGATGCTTCTCTCCTAATACTCTTGAGGTGGGCTCTAAAGATGCTTCTCTCCTAATACTCTTGAGCCCCAGCAAACATGAACCCTGGTCATTAGTAAACCCAGAACATGTACTGCCACAGGGCTTGGCAGTTCTCATGGCAGGTGTGTGGGGACAAACAGGCTAAGGACGGCCGTCTTCTTGATACCTGAAGACTTCTCGTCTTCTGTGGCACACCCTCAGGGGAAACAAAGGCTATAAACAAGTGGAGAGGAGGAGAGGAAAGGGAGACGAACTCCGACTAAACACCACCTCCGTAAAAAAAACAAAAAAAAAACTCTCCCACCCAAAAACCGATCTACCCGGCCACCTTGTTTTCTGCATAGCCCCATTACTCTTCACATATGGTTTATATTCGGTGCATTTCTGCCATACACCTTTTGTTAAATATTGTGCTTGAAATATGTCATCTCTTTGACAAGCTGTATATATTCCCTCCTGAATCACAAGACTTTCTAATTCGAAGCCTCCTTCTGTATACATTTTCATACTGAATGTCTTATCTATTGTGATGTCTCCAACATACCACAGTAATATATGTAATGTCATCACTGGTTAGCAGCTTATATTGCAGATATTTCCTCCAGTAGACGTGAACATCTCCACTTTAGAATGATGTAAATTTAATCTGTTTTTAGTTCACAGAGTGCTGCAGCCTAGGGGCTTTAGGGTTTTGACCTACGGCTTCTCACGTTTCTTCCTCATACTCAGAATTTTGTTTCTTGCCACCATTACAGATTGCACAGTATTTTCTTAAGTACTTCCTCTTAATGAACAATAAAAGTATTATCCTGGGAAATAAATGTTCTTCTTACAATGTACATGATTTTATATTTATATTCATCCCAGCCTTTGATGACAATATAGATCAGAACAGCAGCCCTGGAGGTGGTATTATTTAAAGTCTCACTGTAGGATTACTGCACAATTGGGTCATTTACATTTGCAGTTTAACTCAGCCAGGCAAACAGCTCCCATATCTCTGTATGTGGACACCTGCCCAGCTCGCTGATACCAGACATCTGACCTGCAGACTTGCTGGACTCCAAAATCAACAATGGGCCTCAATTCAACACCCACAATTCATCTCACTCACTCATTTCCATGCACTCTGTGACCTGAATTGGAAGAGTAACTGGTAATGAAGGAATCTTTTAGTATATTAAAAAGTATGTTATATGGAGTAGTATTATATGATGGCCTATACAAATAATGGTAAAACAAGATAAGTGTGTAAATAAAAGTATAAAATCTAATTAAAATGCCTAAACTATACACTTCACAAGGCAAGAGAAGGCAACTATATAAAAGCAGACCACTCTTCAAACAGAAAAGACAAGGTCTGGAAACACCATTCTGCAATTGCTAACAATTTTTTTTTTATTCATAGTAAATGAGAAGTGTGCCAATCAGTGAGAAGGGGGCGGGACTTGTCCAAATGCTGCTTGTACTGTAGCCAGACTGGGGAGGAGTCATGGAGAGTGGAGGCGGAGTCTGGGATGGAAATGTAAGATGTCTTTGGTCCATACTTTGAGATGGTGAGATGGGGCATGACAGTGTGGGCAAACAACGACAGAAGGCACTTGAGTTTACAGTTGTCTCACACTTGGAAATGAAAACAAAAAACAGTTTTCTATACATTGGGAAGAATTGGACTAAACTAAATTCTCTTTACAACTGGAGATAAACCATAGGCCTAATGATACAACTACATACATACGGCCTTGGGTAAGGACTCCAACACAAATATATAGATACATATGTACAAACAGGATTTTCTAAGGAATCATGGGTAAGTATAAACTGTCATAGAAATCATCATAATCATCACTTGGAATCGCCCATTTGGAAATGGCATTAATTAGAAACAAGAGCAGTAAAATCCATGAAGGCAATATCTTTGAACTAGAAAATAACGCATCTCTTTGGTGGTAAATTTACATGAGAGAGAGAAAAAAAACAAAATGTTGAAGCTGTGGTTAACGGTGGACAATATATGATCCAGACTTCCTCCTTAGCAACCAAATCAAAATTTCAGCATCTGGGCTCGAGTACTCAAAACAAACAGAAAAACAGATTTCATGTGACTTCTACGCTACAGGTGAGAGAGGTTGTGTGACGGAGTCCTCCGCACTTCACCGCCGTGACTGCTGAGGGGCAGGGCAAGACATTACAAGAGGAAAACAGAGGTGCCATCCTACCATGTGCTCAAAAGATGTACGTATAACAGGAGGAAAGCTATTCCATGACAACAGGCTGCAACTTTTCTAAGCATGCAGCAATGGTGCCAGGCAACGTGTATACGGACGAGTGGAAAAAACACACAAAAAAAGCAGCCAAATGGAATAGACCTTTTCACCCCTCATGAACTCTGAAGCACTAACAATCGAGGAGAGAGAGAGAGAGAGAGAGAGAGAGAGAGAGAGAGAGAGAGAGAGAGGATTCTACACATCTGTCAAGAGAGACTTTAGGTGGAGAGAGGCTTTAGGCGGAGCCGCTAAAGAGATAGAGGGGTGTAGGGGGCATCGAGGTTAAGCAGCTGGTTTGAAGAACGCTTCACTGGGGGCTGCCAGCAAGCATCTCCTCCTGTGCCACAGCACCAGGAAGACAGATGCGCACAGCACTTCTCAAAGTCAAGCCAAGCAAGCAGGACCCCAGTGCAAGGACCACCAGGGCCCTCGTGGCTGAAGAATGAGGTATATCACTGGATTTTGTTCAGTCACCGTGGAAATACAAGGGTGGGATTGTAGGGAGGGGGATCCTACCTTTCACTTTAGCACCTTCGGAGAGATTAATGTGACATGCACTTAAAACTCCAAAAGATACACAGAGGAAAAAATTCTGCTGAATATGCCTTGACTTGGTACAGATCAAGAAGCAATGAGAGTGATAGTAATACAGTATATATGCTCGTGAGATACACATGCATGCTCAGACATACAGTCACTTCAAGAAGAGACCAAAGTGAGGTTGTCCTGTGATCAAAGGCAAATCTATCAAACACGTGCCACGCCCACTGCGCAAGAGTAACGAGTGCTCGACGACGGAGACCGGAGCTCCGCCTCCTCCCACGGGGGCCTTTCGCGCAGAGGGCGTGCGGAGGGGCGACACCGCGGACGCCGTGCTCGAGGACGGGCGGGCGATGGGACAGCGACACCGTGAAGCGCTCCTGGGGAGCCTGGTGTGCGCTCGGCAAGCGTGACAACACAGAAAGGTCTACTTACAAACAAAGTCACCATGGCCCGAAGGCAAACGACGAGGGAACAGGTCCGCCTCTGAACGTTCAGGAGCATTTATTAGGGGAGCAGCACTTCTTTAAGGTATTACAGAATCAAACGGTGGTGTTTCTGCCTTCATTGTCCGTGTGAGAACGAGCACGTTTTTTTTTTTTTTTTTTTTTTTTGTACCATACAACACTGCAGTTTAGCGAAGACCTCCGAGCCAAATGTTACCTAATGGCTCCAGAGCTAAAGATCATTATTTAAAGATCAAATTTAAAAGTAAAAAGTTACAGAAAAAAAAATCAATTAAAAAAAGATAGAAAGTAAAGCTCAAAGAAGGAAACATGGAAAAAGATACACTGAGAAAATAGTGCACTACATAGACAAAAGAGTAATGGAAAAATAAAAAGATTATATGAATTTGTAGCGTAAAGAACAAAAAGAACAATGAATGGTGCACTAGGCACCTTGGAGATTAAGACTAATCTGAGCATTTTCATGAAGGCTCAATAAACGTTGGCCACTATGCTCAAAGAAACAAGCGTCATGATCCTCTCCTGAACACAGAAATCAAATAAAAGGGTCAATCCTTCTGATATCACAAACAACCAACAGGAAGAGTCTGAAGAAGAAAGCAAGAAAGAAATTTAGACCTAAAAAAACAAAAACAAAACAAAAGGAATGTGGGAGAGTGAACATGAGATGAACCATGAGGGGAAGAGGTGGGGAGACAAATAAAAATGATGTAAACTTGAGTCCTATTCTTCATCCATATGAAATAGTTGAGTGATCAGGGTGGGGGGGGTGGGATGGGGAGCGGTGTGTGGGGGAGGGGCCAGGGGGGAGGGGCCAGGGGGCAGCAGACGGAGGGTTGGGAGGGAACGAAGGGAGGGGGAGGTACTCAGGGAGACGAGGACGAGGCATTTTGAGGATGTCAGGGACAGTTGGTCCGAGGTTGCCTCTGTGGCAGCCCGTTCTGAGTGGGTCGATCCTGCCGATAGGCTGCTGCGGACGACTGGGCGGGGCCTTTCGTACTACTGGAGAACTGCGAGTTGGAACTGTCGCCTTGGCTACGGTCACCCTGGTGACGCTGCTCTCCATGGTAGCGGTAGTTGGAGCGATTGGGGTTGCGTTCGTAGTTGGACCCGCCATTATGACGTGGGCCTCCTGGGTAACCCTGAAATATGCGCCTGTTACCCTGGAAAACCTGCACAGGAGAAAGCAGAGGGGTTAGGGTCACCATTTTAGTAAAGAAAATATATATATATATAAATTTTATTATTATTATTATTGTGTGTTTTACCTGTTTGTGAGGGACGCTGGGTCGGGCTGTATAACCTGAGGCCTGGGGGCCTTGAGATGGAGGCGGGGCTTCCACAGGTGCAGAGCTGGTCACAGAAGAAGAAGTGGAGCTGCAGCGGGAGCGGTTGGAGTAGCCTGTCTGGGGGTGATACACTGAGGAAGAGAACAGAGAGTTAGGTAGGGCAGTGAAGGAGTCTCAGCAGCACCCAACCTGACCCAGCAGCCAACCACCTACCCGAGCCAAAGCCCATGATGCTGGCTTTCAGAGGATCCAGCTCATGACTGAATTTAACAGCTTTTCCCAGATCCTCATCATACTTCCTCTCACTCACAAAATGCTGAAAGAAAGAGAGGGGGGGGGGGTCATTTATCTGTGTGCGAGAGGCATCAAAAGACTCAGTGGCATCAAAGCTCAAATTCACACACCTTGATATCTGCACGGAGTTCAGTGAGCTGCTCCTCAGACATTGAGGCAGATTTATCAGTGAGTCTCTTCAGCTCTTCCGCTCGCTTCTGACGCTTGTCCAGGATGGCCACTAACACACGCGCGCACACGCACACACGCACGCACACACACACACACACACACACACACACACAGAGAGAGAGAGCGAGAGCAGGTGACATTACAAAGCGAGCAGGCTGTGGGCTTCACGTCTTCCTAACATCCCCTCCTGAGAACGCCAGTCGTTGGTGGGTGCATTCCTATTACCCTTTCCCCTCCAGGATAAACACAGTTGTGTTTACAGACAGCACACAGCAAACAAAAAAAAAAAGACAAGCTGCAAACAAGCAACGCACTTAAGGGCCTTCTGTTCAGGCTGACCACTTGAAAGCGGCTTCAGGCACAGAAGAGGCTCAGTGAAAGGAGCTCGTCTGAGTCATTTGGTTGGCATTAGAAAGAAAAGATGTCAGAGAGAGAGAGAGAGAGAGAGAGAGAGAGAGAGAGAGAGAGAGAGAGAGAGAGAGAGAGAGAGAGAGAGAGAGAGAGAGAGAGAGAGAGGAAAAGGGGCGGGGAGGTTTCTGTATATGAAGTACATCATACGCAGAGAACCCACATAGCAATGACTAGGCTGACCACACAGAGAGGATGAGAGGATGGATTTGAGAGGGAGGCTGGTCCTCTTTTAAGCTAAATGACTGTCAAGAGAGCAAAGGATAGAAGAAGTGGAGAGCAGAAGCTGTAAGCAAGATTCTGTAGGTCGCTGTTTCCTAACCCCACACACACACACATACACACACAAAAGGCCCATTGAAAGAGGCCTGACACCTGATAGTGTTTCCCAGTGCGAAGTCCAGGAGAATGGCCTCCTTGTGAGGTATGCATTCCTGCACAGCTACACTGCTGAGGACACCCTCCCACACACACACCCCCACACACATGTAGCCCAGGGGCATAGAAGCTGCTACGTGTGCACCTTAAGGGAACTTTAATAGCACGGTACGAGTCTTGCAGCATAATTCTTTGAATGACACTGCTCCCGTAAACATTTGCTACGTTACATTAAAGCAGAAGCCATGGGAAGGCCTGGATCAGTAATGCACCTTTGAAATGGTCACAGAGAAAGCAGAAATTGTTGAGAGTTTGGAGCAGCTGTTGGCCGAGAGAAGGAGCGGGACTGTGTCCTCCAAGAGACACGCAATGAAATCTCACAACTAAAGAATCTCCCATAGTTCTCAAAGAAAGCGTGCGACTGGGAAATGGAGCCAAAGAAATGCGTGTATACTTACTGGCTTCCGCTTTGACTTTATCCATCTCAGCCAGCAAAGCCACTTCTCTATCCATAAGACTGAGAAAGAAAGAAAACAAATTAAAGTTATTAAAGGGAAGATGAGGGGAAGGTAAGGGAGGTGACTGATTTGTTTGTTCCATTTTTCAGGTAGCCATTAGCCAACCACTGTGCTCCATCTGCACTACTCTAAATCTTTTCTTCGGTCACCAGGTGTCCGAGTATAGTGCAGTCACCAGGTGTCTGAGTATAGTGCTGTAAAGATTAGAATGAGGACAGAGGTGGAAACAAAGGTAACACGTTGAGCAGACCAAAGGTTCTCATGAGAGAGAGAGAGAGAGAGAGAGAGAGAGAGAGAGAGAGAGAGAGAGAGAGAGAGAAAATTCATGGTGGCTGCAGCTCTTAAGCTGCTGAAAGCATCAACACCAGCTCTGATGCAATGCACTATAAAATACTGTTAAAGTCTAGATTCAACATTATTAATGACACTCCATAAAGAGCAACCCCATAATGAAGTTTGTCATGACCACCTGGACTCTAATAAGAAGGTCTGATAATCAGCCTCAGTTGTAATAAGCACGAGTGAAGTAGCTAAAGAGAGATCTACTCGAGGATTTATACCAAACGCCAACAACTCCAGGAAGGTCTTGGCCTCCCAGTCGAGGCTGCGTGGGCACAGGGCGAATGGTGGCGTGCCTGTGCTAATCTTACATAGACCCCATACATCCACCTTCACCCTCGTCTGCAGCTGATAGCATTGTGTAAACCAATAACATCCTGTCAGCTTAGTGCAACGTGGTTCTGCCTTGCTGTACCCTTATCACAGCCCCACGGTCCCTGTTTTGAGTTTCTGTTTGTCCTGAACAGCAGAGAGAACAGACCCAGCCATCACTATGTAGACTACTGATCGGTTACTTACAGATGGAAAACTTGTTGCTGTGGCAACAGCAGTCTCAATGTCACAGGAAAGACTAAATCACCAAATTCCCCAAAAGAACATTCAGAGTATAAACAGACAAAAATAACCAGTACTGATCATAGATCTTTAACAATAAACTGCATCTCTTGGCTCTTACGTTTCTACTGGCTAGTTAGTTATGGAATGTTTTAAATGGTTAACGTGACATGACCCACAAACAGAAAGTGATTGTTAAACAGCAGTTGACCAGTCAGGGTAGGGGAAAGACTTATTATTATTACTTATTTTATCAAAGGTATATGCCAAAGATTAAATATACTGGACTCAAAAGTTTAAATTTCCTTTCAATATACAGTGGGAGGAAAAGTTCAAAAACAAAACGAACACTCAAGCAAACCACAGATCCCTGAACCACTCCACTACAGCAGGACTTGAAGGCCTCTTGTACCCCCCGCTGCTTATGATCACTCTCCTGAGAGCACCGATACACTTGTTTAAGCAGCACGTTCATGCGTGCGTAGGATCTCATGTCCCAAGTGTGGGGAAAGAGAGAGAGAACGATGGAAAATCTTACCAGCTCTGCAGCTCTGCAAAGGTCTGCTTCATCGTCTTGATGGAAGAGTCCATCTCCTCCTTCACCACCACTCTGTACCGCGTCAGTGACGCTGTACACCGCTGCAGATCCTTCACCGAGCGATCAATGTTCGGTGCTGGGAAACACAGACAGATGTGGGGGGAGGGAGAGAGGGAGAGAGAGAGAGAGAAAATGCCACAGAACAGATGTTTGCCAACTGCCAATTATTCATATAACCAAAAGAGGCCACTAGGTGGTTTCCATTGCTTTACAACGCCTGTCCTCTTGCAACGATTGCAATGTTATGTGGTTTCAAAACCTCCCAGTGACGATGTGAAAGTGAAATGAAATGATCTTTGGAGGGAAAAAAGGCAGTGGGGATGGGTTGAGGGACAGAGGAAACTTCAACACGAGGCTACAATGAAACGATAACAGAGTGGATCCACAAGGATACCAGAGCCCAGATGGTGATCAGGTCTACGTCCTGCTCTGAGCAGTGCTTCAACTGGTCACATATCAAAAGCACATTCAAACAAGCAGAGTTGTCCAGAGACGGTCAGTAGAGTTAGAGGACGGCCTGGGACATTTAAGCCCTCCTAGGAACACACACCTGCCTTGTGCTAAGTGCCAGTAGGGCCCCGTGTTGTCTCGGCCATGCGAACAGAATGAGTTTCTTTGTCTCTAGTACTCTGCCTTGCTTCAGGACTTTCTCAAGAGGCTTCTGGGAGTTGGGTGCATACAGGAGCTCACTCTGAAGCCCATAAGAGTGCTCTGGCTGTAGTATGTCTTGAATAATAGAAGCACTGTACAACACCTGGTCTCTCACCATCAAAACCCTCAGCTGTCAGCCCGCTCCAAGTTGGTCAAAAGTAGTTTAACGCTTGTGACTCTCGAATGGTTATCCGGTCTTCAACACCTTAGTAACCTCAAGGTTTTTTATTTTTATTTTTTTATTTAAACACTCCATACCAAGTGCCAAACTTCCCTATTTGGCTTTGCAGTTGGGAGCGATATTTACTGTATTCCTCTGCTCAGACACATTTACAACAGAAGGCCTCATGATGAGATGGGAAATCTAAAAGAGCATTTGGAACGAGACAGTACTCAAAGAGATTAGACTGTGAGGGACCATCCAGCTCCTGATTCACAGAAAGAAGAGCTTTATTGAGCCACAGACACTAATGCCTTGAATGTGTTCTCTTTTCTGATTCCCTTCAATAGAGGGCCTTTACTGAGCTGCTGGAAGTACATGAAGCTCGCTGTTCTCAAGCACTGCTTATGGACTTCAATCAGCTTCACACCGACTATTTCTGAGAAGTTAAATTTGGGACTGGTGGTTTGTGTGCCCGAGAGAGTGGCTGAAAAACGAGTTTCTGACGGAACAAGTAGAAGAGGAACAGGAAGGTCTGGATGAGAGGACAAGACAGAGTTGTAAAGACACTCCCCAAAATCACATACTTCTTTGGACACAATTACCATATATTTTCAGAAGCACTGAGTAAAGCCAAGATCACTAGACAGTCTGCCACTCATTAGCAATTAGCTATAATTGCACATTGGTGTACGAAAGAGGAGCATGTTTGATGAAATTGTTTTATAGTGGGAAATTATGGGAAAGTGAAGGATTCAAATAGAACTGTGGGGCCACTTGTTCCCATCAGTAAAATCTATAGAATCTTTACACGACTCTTTTCTTCCTTTCTTTTGAGATGTGTGTTTTTGTTCATTTACCAATTTTTCTGGCTGCAGATGAGCCATGCTGGCCATCATCATAGGGAAAGAGAGTTCCCAGAGAAGCATTGTGGGAGGTTGTAGAAGTTCTGTGGCGGGACTTGGTGCCACGGGAACTCTGGTGATTGTGGCGAGCACCAGTATTGGCCCCTTGCTGGGGGGCTGGGGTCGTCGTTGGGGTTAGACTCTTCTGGGACTCTGCCTCTCCACCTGTACAATAAGTGGTTAAACGAAGAACAAAGCTTTGGTCAGAAGGAATGCATCCATTTGTTTTCATTTCAACACCAGGAACATCCGGGACAGCTAGGGACGATTTATGGTTTGAAATGCTTGTGCAGGCCTTGAGCTACCATGTCCAAAAGTCATGCAGAAAGCAGCTGTCTTAGGTGGAATATAGAGGGCTCATCATGTTTATGTCTGGGAATTTGTACAAACCCCAACCTTGAAGCTCATAGGGTATCTGCACATTTTTAAATCTCAAATTCAATGACTTTTAAGACCTTTTTAATACCTCTCACAAGAATAATAATACTATTACTGGGGATGCAGGTGTGTTGGAGAACGAAAATTGTTGACGTTGTTGAGGCCGTATACTCCAATGCTAGGAATCTAGCACTAGGACCCTGGAGCGGTTATTTTCTGCATTAGCGCTAGATTCGGCAAAGTTCACATCGCGCCAGAACAACTGAACAACACACACTTATAATGATTTAATGCCTCCCCTCATAAAATTCCAGACATTTTTAGGCCTTGAATATGGAAAACTAAATTTAAGACATTTTAAGACTTTTTAAGGACCCGCGGGTACCCTGTCATGCAACTTATGGAACAAGAAAAGCACACCCAATTACGATAGAGGAAAATCTGTAGATATATTCCACCAAGAAGAATTGATTTGAGGCCCCTAATTGTTTAGGTGTGTCATTATTAATATGTGCTGTGATGTATGACCAAATATTTTTCATTGCCTGCAAACAGTCAATCTTTCGAAAAGCTGAGGGGAAAACCGATGATGACTGGCACTACCTGTGGTGTCAGAAAGCTCAGTTGTAGCCGGTTCCGATTCAAGCTCAGCTGCGTCCAGGGAGGCGGAGTCTAGCTGCTCACTCAGGGAGTCCAGCGACTCACCGTCAGCACCAGCGGAACCATTGGCATGGAAACCATTTACCGCCCCTGCACATTCCGCCTCTGGTGGTGGGACCGATTCAGACGGGATGGGGTCTACCTGAGCGTCAGGCTGCGATTTGGGCTTCTTTTTTTTCTTGGGCTGTCAACCAATAAACAAATCAATCAATAAACAAACAAAAAGTAAAAATAAAGTTCAACTGCACCGACACACAAAGTTCATTTACAAACCATCATAAAGAAATACATGGAATAACCTTCTTGCAAACTAATTTCTAAATGAAGAATTACAATTATATGAAAAAAAATAGAAAAACTATTATTCCTATCCATAAATGCTCAATAGAATAAAAGCAATATAACACACAACTACTATAGAGATTAAACCGGCAAATGTCCTCACATGCTCCCTACATCGTCTTCTGAACGATCACCATCACGGTTTCTTACATCTGGTTTGGGTCATGCATGATACTGGGCTTTCTCAAATGTGAACGCTGTCCTTTGCTGATGTAATTGTGATAATTTTGGCAAACATACAGTACTACAAGCATATACAATGCTGCTTGAAAGCTTGTGAACCACCCAAAACATTTATTTATTAATGAAATGAACATCTGAATCTCAATTTGTAAAGCAGACCTTCTAAACAAAGGAACACAGAAAAGAAAAAATATATTTTCATTTATTATACACAATAATAAAATACTGAATAAAAATGGAAAATCTGCCAAGTGTGAAATTGTGAACTCTTAGCTTGTGGCACCTCCTTTTGCAGACATTACATTAATCAAACGTCTACTGTGACCACAAACGAGCGTCTCACAAATGACCCGTCAGAGAAAGGTTGGAGGAACCGCCTGCTTCAGATCTTGCCACAGCATTTCTATGGGACTGAGGTCCAGACTTTGAGCAGGCCAATCCAGATTGCAAATCTTCTTTCTCTTAAACCATTCCTTGGTAGTTTTGTTGGAATACTTTGGCTGTCTTGTTGCATAATGCATTTCCATCACAACGTCAACTCTCTGACTGATGACAGGAGAGTTTGTTGGAAATTGACGGTTCCCTGGATAATATGGAGTCATCCAGGTCCAGAGGCAAAAAACAAAGCCCAGACCTCCACATTTCCACCACCATGCTTCACTGTTGGGAGGAGGTTCTTCTCTTTATATGCAGTGTTGACTTTTCTCCAAACATGGTGCCTTTGATTGTGGCCAAATAATTGCATTTTGGACTCATGCGACCAGAGAATGGACTTCCAGAAAGCCTTGGGTTTGTTCATGTTGAAGTTTAAATGGGCAACTTTGGTCTTCTCTTGAGAGCTGCCCACTTCTGTGCAGAGTAGCAGTGATGCCATTTCCCTTCATTTGTAAATTATTTGTCTTACGGCGGTTGGTTGGAGTTGGAATCATTTGGAGATGGTCTTGTAGCTTTCCCCAGACTGGTGGGCCGTCAACACCTTCTTCCCGATGTCCTCAGATGTCTTTTCCTCTCAGCATTGTTAATCAGTGTGCTTTACACATTGGCATGACAGTGGTTTGGTTGGTTTCCTCTCCCTTTTAATCAGTGTGGCTCAAATCTTTCCCTAAGGATGTCTCATTTGATTGGTCTGCTTAATTGATCATGCATGTGTTTCATCCGAGTCATTCACCTAATTGACTTTACCAATGCAGCTGTGGTTCGTTTACCTTTGCACATGCTCTGATTCCATGTTTCATGTAGTAAGCTGACAACTCGCACATTTCCCTCAAAACAACTAAATGGAATTGATTACCATAAACCTGGCATTTCATATAAAAAAAACTGATGATATAATAAGAGAATCATGGTAAAACAGAAAACTCTAAATCAGTCAAGGAATTCACAAACTTTCAAGCAGCACTGTATGTGTGACAGCAACAGGTGCTGCGAGTTTTGAAAGGAATCTCCCCATAGAGCAACTACTAAGCAAGAAAACCTTTTCGTGTCCGGCAAAAGACCAAAAGACCATACATCCTTGTGACACTATATTTAGCCCGAGCGTGTCTACACGGCTGTGACGTGGGCCAGTGCTGTGCGTCACTCTGCTGGCACACACCTTCTTTTTACCAGTGACATTCCATTCCTTCAGGATCTCCACTGCGCTGCCTGGGGGTAGAAAAAAGGGACGAGTGAATATTTTGAGATGGTGTCACTGGTAGCTGTCAAAGCCGAACATTCTGGGTATGGTTCAACTACAATCTGAAACAGTAAACATTTCCCCAGCATGACTCAAATGCATCGGTGACTTGGTGTGAGGTAAGCTAAGCCAGTTGAGCTTCCTGGAAAGAAACTCGATAGACAGAGCACAACTATGCAAGTTTCTCTTCAATGATATTGCTTTACTAACTCCAATGTAGTTTGGCAAAATGACACACTTTGTTCACGAGTTCATGACATCTGAAGTATGTCATATTCCACAACTACAGAATTATAATGCTCCGATATAATAATGTAATAATAATAAGAAAAATAAGAATTATAAAAACAATGCGAATATGAACACTATTAATAAGCTTAGAAGGTTGTTGTCATAGACCAATACAAGACCTAAAATTAGTAATAGCTTTATTTCTTTTTTTCCCCCCGTATATGCCCAGTATATGGGCATAAAATATTCTGAAGGGAACCTTGAACAATAAACAATATAAACAGTGCAGTGCTAGTACTTTTTAGTGATCCAACCTGTGGAGTCTGCATTAGTCACATAATTTAACTCTAAATCATGCCAATGTAATACAATGTCTCTGAAGAATACATTATAACTACAAGGAAATCTTTCTAAACAGCAGTGATCTCCACAGTAACACCATTTGAAAAGCTGCTTTGTTTCAATAACCAATTCCTTTGTGATTGGAATTCCACCATACCTGTGCTTGGGTGTGCGTATTCAGAACAAAAGACATGGGGAACCAACAGGAGACCGATACCAATCCAAAACAAACTTGGTCCTGGGTCACTCTTCACAGTGGTGTCCAAAGCTCATGTCCACTGTATCCTACTCACCGCACACAGGCGAGCACACTCAGAGCTACTAGGTGCACAGAGAGGTAATGAACTGCCGTACCTTCCACAAAGGCCTGCACAGCCCGGTCCACGCTGTTCTCGAAGTGTTGCAGGACCAGGGCGATCTCGTTATTGCTTTTATTGGGAACCACCGCTCTCACTGCATTAATCTAGATGAGGTGACAGAGAGGGGGATGAGAAACCGAGGAAAGTAAGACGGGGATAAAGTGACTGCATGCGTGCATGTGTGTGTATATAAAGTACACTGGGAGTTGTCCGGATCTGAGAGAACAGCTGGGAGGAAATAACACATCAAAGAATTACTAGTGGGTGTGGGTGGACAAAAGCTGTCGGCATAGACCAATATAAGACCTAAAATTAGTGATACTTTTTATTTATCCCCCCCCCCCCCCCCATATGCCCCAGTGTAATCACCATTTATTTAAAAATAGGGGCATAAAACTTTCTGAAGGGAACCTTTTAATTCAACCATCTATTTTCAATTCAGTTTGTTTCCCGAAATGTTTTGGAAATGTTCCTGAAAACATTCGAGACATCTGAGTGAGGGTGTACACGTGTGCAAATCGTGTGGCTATTTCACAACAGATTACTCATTACAGCTTTAGTTTCCCCCCGGAAGCAAAGAATGTGTTTTCACTGCTGCATATCTTATAATATTACAGATACACAACATTGCATGTTATGGAAATCAAGAGATAATGCAAGAAAGACCAGTCCTGCGTGATTACATGCCTTCTAAAAACATTTTCCGGGAGTTACCTCTAAATAACTAAATCTGCTTGCAAAATAAATATTTGATTATGCCATCAATTGGTGTTTGATGTTAGGGCAGCTCCTTTAGATTGTTTCTCTCTAAGCAAATCATATTTACTGCCTTGACAATGAAACTACAAAAAACACTACAATATAGCATAGACAATACAGGCTAGTTCAATTACAAAGAGGAGAGAAGGGAAGAGAGCACTCAAGCATTGCACTGATTACAGGCTTCAAGAATGCCAGACCTCTTAGGCTCTCCACATTCCCAAAGAGAAAAGCATTTAAAGCTTTATTACCTTCTCCTTCATCTTCTCAAACGTTCCTCCTTGAGACATCACCATTTTGGAGTGAGTGTCAAACACCACCCCTGACGGATCTACAAAAAGAGACAAAACCCAAAAGAAAATGCAGAGAGTTAAAGGTTCAGGTTAGACTTCTCCATTTGGAGCTTGGAGCTTGACAGTTCTGCACAGCTTGGCAGAGGGGGCGGGGGTGGGGGGGGGGGGGGGGGGGGGGGGGGGGGACCTTCCCTGCAAATATGTAGGTCAAGAGAACAGCCCAGAGAGAAGAGGAGGAGGAGGGAAGCAGAAAATCTGGGCAAAGACCCATTATAAAGGATTTGGTGACTTAAAGAAAACGCTGAACTTAAAATATTTTAAATCATTCTCACTTTCATAGTAGCAATGAAGTGGGGGAAATGGTGAATCTGTCTGTTAATGGTGAAAAAAAGCCTTTGCTTATAGCACAACCAGCCTTTTTATAGAGCTGACCAAAACCTCTGAAGAAAGACGAAAAATAACTTCTGAAAAATACATAATTTTCTTTCACAGAAGGCACACAAACATACAGACTTCTGTGCATAGCCTACATTTACCCAGTCATCCTCAAACATCTAAAACCAAAGGCAGAGATTCCAAGACTCCAAGTTCCATCCCAGCCTAAACCTCCTGCCGCCCCTTAACCGTCCTCCCCCGCCCCTGCCCCCCCTGCCCCTCCCCCTTTCCCCTCCTCCTGTCCTGTTCCGTTCCTCCCCCCAGCTCCGTTTTCCTTCACAACCATGACTCACAAAGAGCTAAAGCAGAAAACAGTATGAAACGCCTCATACAGAAGTGGAGAAACTGAAAATACTTGTTGTCCACTTCATTTGGATAACTGGGCTGCCTTTCTGATATTTCCTTTTCCTTTCAAACGTGCACACGAACCGAGGTGAAACGACAGCAACAGATCACTACCAGGAAACAAAAACTGTGCTAATTCTTCAGACACTTGTACTGAAGTAGTGACGTAAAGTCAGAGAAAGACACTAATAACTTTTTAGCCAAATGTATTCGAACGGAGAATTACAGAAATGCAATCAATGTTTATTTTGCAAATTCCCAGATCAGAACAGAATTCATAGGAGGTGCCAGAACATGCAGTAAAGGTTCCATACCTTTTCAGAGCTGCAAAATCCCACTTGTCTCTCTTGGTAAAGGAGAGTTGGACTATGACCATGAGGCAAACAGTTCTGATCAGTTGACCCTCACCCACATAATCAGGACAACCAACAAGAAGGCTAACACACTGACAGTGTGCATCTCCTCCAAAGTGTTGTAGATGAGCAGGGTTCTGGGGTGTCTCCTAACTGCCACGTATTACTACCACTATTTGCACATACTCGTTTTTTTTTCAATATGTTTTTTCAACTACAGTCTGACAATCCACATGCATCAAAATGTTCTACTTGTTGCTAAAAATCAAAAGATAGCTTTCAGAGATATTGGCCATTTTGATTGTAATTTCTGAAACATTTCCCAAATTTTTTTAAAGTTTTTTTTAAATGTGCTTTTCATCCAATCTTAGCAACTGCTGACAACTGATACTCTATGTTCAGTAGTCTGCATTTAACAGCTGTCCCATCAATACCCGCTCATCACAAACAGTATGCTCAGTCTGGCTCCAGTGTTTATGCCCTGTTTATCTTGGAAAACAACAGTTTTCCTGAACAAATGTTGAGACAGTATGGTGTAACTGGTCAAGCTAACGCAACACTTTGTAGATAATTTATTTTTGTAGCCTAAATACTGAGAATAGTTTACACAGGTGTTTGAAAAGTTAATCTATTTTTTCCATAATTTATTATATTTATAAAAACGTGCAAAAATGCTTTACATTCACATTTAAAATGCTTAGGTACGTAAATATTTAATAAAATAGTTCTGTAGTGTTATAATGAAAATGTTTGGTGTCTGATTAATTGTAGTGTTGATTGGGCATTCGCAGGAAAGTTTGAGCAAGTGATCGCGTTTCCTCAAATCAGTCATGTCAGTTCATCTTCACTTAGACTAGCTAGTTACAAAGTTTGGATAGGTACTTAAGTCTTGCAAGGCCAAGCTAATAGTCTGCTTCCTTACAACAACAACATGTAGTTTACGTCTGCCTTAGCCTAGGAAACACTGACCTGACTATTAGCCAAATGATGGTGTCAAGCCTTCGAAGGACTTCACTGTGCGTTTAGATTGGTCCGGTGATACAGACATGAATGGAGAACTCCTTCAGCTGGCCACACGTGTTCATGAACAATGCATTCACTCTATAAAATTTAACCGTGTGCGTCATAACATTAACTAAAGTGTGACAGAATTCGATGTGGGGTGCATTCAGAGACACTCTTTTGCATACCTTGGTTGAGTTACTGTTGCCTTTCTATAAGCTCAAACCAATCTCTGCCGTCAACACTGTGTTCTCGCCCAGAGAACTGCTGCTCACTGTATTTTTCTCTCTCATACTCTTTAAACCCTAGGAATGGTTGTGCATGAAAATCCCAGCAGTTTCTGAAATCCTCAGACCAGCTCACCTAGCACAAACAACCATGCCACATTCAAAGTCATTTAAATCACCTTTCTTCCCCCTTCTGATGCTTTATTTGAACTATAGGAGGTTGTCTTGACCAATACAACAGGGCAAAATGCACAGAGTTGCAACCATGTCATTGGCTAATATTTGCGTTACCGAACAGTACAACAGCTGTACCTAATAAAATGGCCTGTGTATGTGTGTGTATTATACTTAAATCAAATACACAACATATTTCAGAACTCCATGAATGCAACATTCAGGACAACAAATTTAAACAAGTAAAATCCTTCAGTGAAGTACAGGTAAGGCAAAAAAACAAAACCACCAAGATCATCCTTCCACTTGGTCCAGGCTGGACACCATTAAATATATAAGACGACCAGGATAAGAGTGACCAGCAAACATACTAGCATACTATTCATGTATTACCACATACATGTGCTTGTAGCTACATGCCATCTGAATATATCCCATGTATGCTTAGCTCCTTAGGAAGCTATCCATCAGGTCTATCTAATGTTAGTTAGCAAGCAAGTGAGCTAAACTAGAGAAATTATCTAGAATTGTTATTAAATGGTACCAAACATTTAAATTTAAGTACAATAGTAATTTCAAAATTCTAAATTGGAATGTAACTTACGACAAACAGATCTGTTATATGCGTATTATTTTCAGTAAATGAATTATGCATTTCTTCAATATGTATCTGGAGGCTAAGAGAAGGTACTAGATAATCCAAAAGGAGAATCAACTATAAGGACAAAAGACTCCCTTTTATTATGCTGAGTGTATAAAAATTAATGATAACATACAGGCAAACATGCACCTAGTTACAGGTTGAACTATCCAGACTATTACATAAAGCACGTCAGCACTCAATGGATCAAAGAGCATTCACAAAAACCCAAAACACCTGCCTCTCATTTTGAGTTCGTTTTTGATACGGTTATAGTGGGAAGTCTTCCGATTAACCCCACAACACAAGCACGCAGAGCCTTGTATACTGCAAGCTTTCAGGGAGTGACCGACACAAACACCTTCAAGGCATCAAGCTGAAAGCATTTGCAAGTGCATTTAAATGCAAATATTATATTTGCTAGACAAAGCAAGCAATGGCTAAGGCAGTGAGAGAATCTATTGAGCCACTGTTACTAATTTCTGCACAGTATCTTTTCTGCTGCCCACCATTTACGATATCGGCTGTAACCTTGTGTTTATAAAAACATCCCTGGATCGTCTCATATAACCATCCAGAAACTTGAGCCTTCGGTTTGTTGTGCTTGCTTCATCCAGACACCTCTACTTTTTCAATTAGCACAATCTGAAGAACTGTGGGGGCAGCACAGCTGAAAATGAACTACGCTTAGACTCAGATTAAACTAGCATTAAAATCCCACGTCATGTTACACACCAGTCTGTCACATTCAGCTCTACCATAATAGTCTTTTATTGAGGATACTTAAAAACTACACATGACTCAACAAGGACAAGTCAGCTGTATTCTGGCAGAAGTGATACAGGAGATATGCTGAAGTTGGTAATTTCTTAGCTAGGGTTTTTGTTACTGACAGACTGAAAACAAGAGTACATTTTGTTTTCCTGAAGAAATGGAATACAGAAACCATTTTATTGGCACATAGGACTTCGCAACACAAGCCACCTCTGAGAAATCCAGGCTACATAATCAGTCATCTGTAATGAAATACATGTTGCATGTTACACCCCCCATCGCTGCCTGAGGAGACTAAATCTATCCGTTTTAAGGGAGATGGGAAGTTGGGCAGGGCCTAGCACAAGATCTGTGTCAGGGAGGGTAGTACACTGCTGGGTACATGGACAAAGCTAATACATTACATCCTGAAGAAGGCAATAAAAGAGGGATTACTGCCCTCAGGGTGTTCAGTATAAGGTGCATATCTTTGGCTTTCCGTTTCATTACACGAATCACCTTTCACTGTCATTACTGCCTGTGGTTCCAGGTTAACCGCACTATTATTGCAGCTCAGAGGCTACCACGAAGAGCCATGCTTAGCCTACTCAGACCCCTTTAAAACAACATGAGTGAAAGAAGAAACATACCCGCCAAACATGATTAGTTAATGTCATAAAGCACTGGCTCCCAGCACCATTATCCTATCAGAATTCAAACACTCTAAACTGAATTTGCAGAATTTTTCTTCATTTCAATTGAGATTCTGTGGCCTATCAAAATCAATGGCTTTTTTATTACTTGAACTTTGGCGTATCCTGGCTCATGGTAACATAGGTTGAGCCAGGCTGATCTCGGACCTGCTTCGCAGACGTGTAATGACAAAAAGGAAGCAACTCAGATGAGCCTAGTTCAGTACCTACAGACAAGAATGCCACAGCGGAGAAATAATGAAGGATCAAAATGACAAGACAGCCTGAAGAGGAAGTGAACCTTCTCATTTTTGTAAAGACACCCAAAGGAGGAGCTATTGAGGATTTTAGGTCAAAAACATCACCTTGACATGTCGGAAAGACACCAAATCTCACACAAAGCAGCTGAAAAGAAGAATGTAAAAGAGTAGTAGTCACATATGACAGAAAAAGAGAACAGGATACCTAATGCAGTCACAGATTATTAGACTGGTGTCTTACACACAGTCCCCACATACTGTACTACACAGAAAAGGAGGCATAGGGAAGAGTCATTTCAAAGGGATGGGTCCGGACACTGTGGATAGGGCACACAGAAATCCTTCATTGGAAAAGAAAAAATTAACAGAACAACATGACAGCGCCTTCAGATGACAGTGTCTATAGTACTTACCCTTATGACTGTTCCTCTTTGCCATAATCCACTTCTACAAGATCTGAAATGGACTTTAGCCTCCCGACCGGTCAATTATTCTGCAAGAGAGAGTAAAAAATGTGAGCTTGCTGAACAAAACTGATCATTTAACACACAAAAGTATAGAAACTTCTCTGGGGATTTTTTGTGCCTTTCTTTCTTTTTCAAATTTGTTGCTCCATCTGCATGTTTTTTCCAGCCTTCCCTCTCTCTCCATTTTCCTGTTTGAAAGCGCTTGCGTTTCCACAGAAGCCTCCGACCCTACAGGGTCACCCAAGGACAAAAACCAAACATCCACATCCACAGTTGGACATGGCAACTTCCTCAACACTTACACGGTCTAACCCACCCCCCCCCCCCCCTTTAGCCCCACCCACCCAACCCCTCTAACTTCATAATGCTGCTGGAATAATCTGGAAAAGGAATAAACCTCCTCTTCCTCCTCCTATTTCAGAGTATTTTCTTTCTACTGCACACAAAAATGGCTCATAAGTCTACCAACGCTTGGCGTTGGAATTACTTCTTCCGATCAATCTGTATAACCCATACAAAAATATACAAGTTTTATGGGTCAGTTTGAAGGAAATGCTATGGCCCGATAACAGAATCTGTGAGGCCTTTCAATTCCATCCTGGTCTCCTGGATAACACGGTAAGCAGCCTTTGAAGGCCATTTCCTTCAAAAATGTCCCTATTGGAAATCAGATTTGGTTGAATTACTGTCGGTCTGGCACAAATACACAATCTGCATTCAATATTGTCCTTGGCATGAGACTCCACTCAGTCACAGCTCTTAACCTTTGAATCATGAAACCAGTGGTCTCTTGAGGCAAATGGACATGAAATATGTACCAATTTATACAATTACATATTTACAATGATATAGTAAAATTAGCAGAGAACATCATGAGAGGAAAAAAAAGAAAAAAAAAAAAGAAAACCCACACCTGTTTGATAACATCCACATGAATACAAATTAACCCAAGGAGCATCACTATACCTTATTAAACCAGAAGTTTCATGTCATTTCCATTCAGTTTTACAGCCAAAAAAGACAAAAACCGCCACTGCACACGCACCCGCTTTAAGTGCTCATGCACTGATGATGCTCCAGCGCATGTGTACGTGTCCGCGTTCTGACATCGCTCACTCCTTCAGCAAACCAACCACAGCAGGGCAAGGTAGGAACTTTCACATGCCTAATAGCACCATGCGTAGCTTTCTGTTTCCCCTCTAGCAGCCTTGGGAAAAGAAACCTAAACTATGCCAACACACACCCTTCTTGACTCTTGTGCTAGTGGAAGGTGCGTCTGACGCGGCGTGTCACCAGCATGCAGAGTGACTGCACCACACCTGCTTGCACGTCACACACCTGTGCAGTTCAGCAGATGACGCTAGACACGGAGCCTATATTTAAACCAACAGGAAAATGAACCGGTTGTTTGACAAAGAGGAGGAGCACATTCAATCGAACCCATTTTACGTAACCAAAATAGTTTACACTGAATTACAGGTGTGCGGCCTTGCACTGATAAAATTCAACTATTCAAGTTATGCAAGATCCCTTAGAGGACTGAACTCTTGCTATGTAGGTTGCATGAATAAAGCAGATATGGGCTGAGATAGTGGGTAATTTGAACTGAATGACAGAAAGGTTTGGGGGAAGGCTGAGAAAGGAGGAGAAAATATCCTTCCCTTCAGTTCGGAAATTGGATACTGTAATTCAAAGGAAAAGTGGCAGATCTA
Source organism: Brachyhypopomus gauderio (assembly GCF_052324685.1). Lineage (NCBI taxonomy): Eukaryota > Metazoa > Chordata > Actinopteri > Gymnotiformes > Hypopomidae > Brachyhypopomus > Brachyhypopomus gauderio. The sequence continues at coordinate 90,601 of NW_027506890.1, forward strand.
AAGAATGCAATCCTCAATCAAAGACTCAAGACTGCAGAAGAAACACAGGCCAGTCCAGCCTGAGTGATGTGGCACAACAGTAAGCACCTAGCTAAAATTATCAAAACGTTAAAAAGCTCACTATATCCATTTGAATACAAACAACCAGAAAAAAAACTTAATTCTAATGATGTCTAATCATGTTAATAAAATGTGGATAAATTACATTTTCCAATGACCAACGTTTCCCTAAAAAGGGAATCTCGTGCAACAGTGTGATTTAGTGCACACCTAAGCCTATGTTCAACAATGTCTCCAGTTACAGACAAGACAATATTGGCTAAATACAAACAGCCACTGTACTACTGAACCCTAACCCTAAATACACAGAACAGCCACTGTCCTATTGAACCCTAACCCTAAATACACAACAGCCACCGTCCTATTGAACCCTAACCCTAAATACACAAACAGCCACTGTACTACATTTACATTTACAGCATTTAGCAGACGCTCTTATCCAGAGCGACTTACAAAGTGCTTTGCTTCTGATCACAGAATACATTCTAGGAAATAGTACAGCAGTACTGCAGTCCTAGCAGCTAATGGAAGATCGTTCCACCATCTTGGAGCCAGGACGGAGAATAGTCTGGAGAGTACTACTGAACTCTAACCCTAAATACACAGAACAGCCACTGTATTTTTGAACCATTGAGGGATTTGGGCCTTTTTGCTAGTGAATCACAGCCACACGGGGTGTGATTGAAAAACGAACTGAGCTTTCAAATAGACTAATGCATGTTTGCTAAATAGCTCCACAGCACACACCTAATTGGGCACAGCATGGGACTGAGAAATCAAGCTTATAACTCATATACCTCATCAGTAAAAGCACAAAGGTGCTGAATCACTTTCACAGAGCCACCCAATGACAAAAGTTACTTTGCAAAGAACAGGCTCACATTCACCCTTTTAATGCATTGTCATAAATGAGCATCAACATAAATGTGCATATCTGGGCAGCGGTTACCCTAGAGGTGTGCTGGCACTTTGCTGACAGAAGAGTGATGTGTGCACTCTCAACCAGCCAACCAGACACAACTACATTCTAAATCCAAAGAAAAATAAGCAGTACTACCTATTTGTTACACTAAAAAGTGGAATAAAGTGTGAGAATCGAGTTGTGCAAATATGGAAAAAAAAACCTATGAAAATTGGTCTTGTGGTAATTGAATATTTTAAGTGGATATATTATAATTCCTCTGAACCTGTGAATTTTTAAATACAAGTTACACAGTTATGAAATGGAAAGAACAATACAATACAAAACGTAAATCAGACTGCAAAACATTAAGGTTTGACTCATTTACACTTAGGTTTAAAACGCCTGCAATGTACAGGATGAGCTATTAGAGTGCTATTACACAACGGGCCCATCTAAGGGAACTAGAACTATAAACGCTGAGCTAAGGCGCCATAACGAGCCCAAAGCCTCATATTGGGCCCAGTGTGTTCCTCACAAGGCCACAGCTAACTTTACCAGCGCTTAAAGTTCCGCCAGCTCGTATTAGTCCTGCTCTAAAAGTGAGACACCCACCCATGACGAACCACGGTCCACTTCTTTCCGCCTCTGCCTTTCACACATTTCATCTTTCACTATCTACAAGTTCTCTTGCTCACCAGTGCATTAACCGACGTGTTCATTCTGGCTACAACGTGAAATAAGTTCAAACTCGATTTCCATCTCCAGATCAGTCTTTAGACCACATCTTTCTCGTCGCACCCATAGTTTACAACCTTATAAATTAACAATATTTAGATGGGGACCGATAGCCAGCCGTGTTTTATAAAGAATGACAAGTAGCCTAACCCAGCGAGCGTTAAAACGTTACTTTAGGCACTGCAAGAAACACTGTTGCCCTCATATGCCATATATCTAGTTAGCTAAACACGGGACATCAGCATTTCTGCAGACGATCATTTTAAAAGGATAAATCTGTCAATTAAATTACATAAATGCAAAGGCAGCCTACTGATGCAAATACGAATAAAGCAAACTCACTTTAGCCAACGACATCTTAAAAGAACAGTAGTTAGCTGGCTAAATAGTCCGATTCCGAATATAAGCCGTCTAAAATGACTAATCTAGCTAGTTACAATACATTGATAAGATATGCACGTACCCAGTTGTATAATCAGTCCCATATTCCACCACCAGCCCCTTTGTTAAATAAGAAAACAGCCAGACACCAGGTTAGCTCAGCCAAGCTAACTGGTGTGTAGTTAACCATCAGTGGGTCTAATGGTGGGTGACCTCGCTCTTAGGTCCGTTTGGCTTTACTAGTTATTTTTTTTTATATGGTTTTAAAATGAAAGAGTTTTAAAAACATGTGCAAGCGTTTCCTTACGCAAATGTGCTGCCTGACGGAAGGTATCCTTATTCGGACGAAGACAATCGGCTAAGTTGCTAGCCAAGTGTGTGGCTAGCTGATCCGCAGCTCGCTAGTTAGCACAGCTCGGCTACAGAGGGAACGTCGGGTTAGTATCTTAGCAACGCGTTTGCTGACGGCTAGTCGGGTGAATGTGCTAACAGTCACCTAGCATACCCATTACCGTCCGTTTCCCAGTACACGAATGTCTGTCCCCAAAGCTTTACACGGTGTTACCTCCAATACATTTTTATATCAATATTGGCATCTGGCATTCTAGCGTTTTATTTCATTTAAAGTAAAATGCTAATTAAACCGCTAGCTGGCTGGCCGTGTTGTCTCGTAGCCTGCAGTGTGTTTTGCTGAAGTACGCTTGGCGCAGGAATCATACACAATTCAGCTGTGGACGCCAGACGATAGCGCTCCACAAATAACTGGAAGTCTGGACTTTATTTTTGATGCTAAAATATTTACAAGTAGAAAACAACCTACCTGGGAGTCCGTGGATAAACCTCTAGACGACGTTGTGTTTACCGTGTGTCCGTTAAAGTGTGTGGGTTGTCCTCACACCTCTCTCCTGCAGCCGGTGTGTCGCGTCACTTCCCAACAGCCTGCACACGGTGGACTTTAACATCGGTGTCACCCACACACCAGTTGTTTTGAAATCTTTTTTTTCCCGTATATACTTTTTAATCAGACAAAGTGGCTATTTAGCTGTTACACTACAACACGAAAATGTAGCCTTAATTATGATTGTTCCAACGTATGAGTAGTAGTTGGTAAAATCTCACTCCAGTATAAGGATAAAGCCAAGTTTAGCCTAACTGTTCTGCTTTTTCATGTTCATAATTACGACTGTCAACCTGTAGTTTAGACCAGGAAGGCATGTTAGTGTTGTATTACTTTTGTTTGTGTTGTTTGTTTGCTTGTCACTGTCTTCAAAGTAAAATGTGTAGTACTGATATTTGACATGTGAGGTTTCTATGATGTGTCTGTTTTACTTGTGTCTATGTCGTCCTGGACTCAATGACAACATAACCAATCTGTTCCAGTAGTAGAGCAGCTAGCGGTCAAATGAAAAATGAATATGCAATGTATGTCCTTGCTTAATTTTAATGGTTCGTTAATTATTTAAATGAAACAACTTGCTTGAGTTACTTTTGAGAGGATAATTTATATTCTATTTTTTCTATAGTGCCTTAACATTATATATATATATATATATATATATATATATATATATATATATATATATATATATATATATATATATATATACAGGGGCGATTTTAGGATCTGGTCTTTAGGGGTGCCCAGCCCCCAGTGCTCACAGAGGCACAATACCAAAGTATTGCGCAGGTGCAGAGCAAGGTTTTTGCATAATATAATATTTAAAAAATGTGTTGAGCCAGGGGGTGCTGAGCAACTTCACGGTGGTGCTCTAGCACCACTAAAAATACCCTAGCATCGCCCCTGTATATATATAATCATTAATCTCTGTTCTGGTGGTTCTGGGCCTACAACTAATCGCTCATTAGTAGAGTATCAGCCTCAGTTGCAGAGTAAAGAATTGTACCTTATCACATAGCAGGGGATTCCATGTTATTAAATAGTGATTAATATTCCAAAGAAGTTTCAGCCTCCTATACACAACAACATATAAATCGAAAACACTGCTTATTTTATCTTTAGTGCAGCAATGGATTTAATACAGGCTTTACTGATATACACACTGGTATAAACCATTAATGTGGACACAAATATAGAAGATGACTTTTGATTAATATCATTGTCAGTCGCTTAGCTTTCTTGACTCATATCACTTCCGCCACGTGACCGGAAGTCTCGCATCTGTCAAGATGGCGACTCCCTATGTAACAGATGAGTCTGGTGAGCTAAATGATTTTACTGACAAGCTACTTCTTACCCTATTATGTGCTCACGATGATTCTTGGTATTAATGTTGGTTCTGGGTCAATTATTGACGTTGCAAAAGCCTCAGAGTAATTATTAACATATTCAAATGGGTAAACTATGGCTCTGCAAAAGATAACCAGCGGCGTAACATGCACGTTTAGCTAGTTGCCAATCCGATAAATGAACCTTCGAAATGAAAAGCTTTCATCATGCTAGTCTATTCTTTTCTATGCAGCTGTATTGCACTTATTACATCCAATATGTGCATTTCACGTGCATCATTAACATAATCAAAATGTTAGTCTTGTTAACTAGCGTTTATTTTTTCTTATTATTTTGTAAGCTAAGCTAATACGCTAGTCAACCTAGCAAGCTAAGTTCACGGTGTGCAACAAATGGTAACTGGTGCGTTCACGGGTCTTTATAGCATGATCCCGACCCAGCAGCTCTCTTCTGCTTACATTATTTAACTAGGACCAGACTGCACATTTAGCCACCAACAGCGTAGATGTTTTATTGCTTTAGTTCTAATATAAATTAAGTGATCCCCATATCATTTTCAGGTGTATATATATATATATATATATATATATATATATATATATATATATATATATATAATATACCGGATTTCAGGTCTTTAAATATATCATGAGGTTATGCAACCCCCCAGCTTTATTTTAGCATTTTACACAGATGTTTTTAATAGACTAACATGATTCATGTGTCAGTTTCATTTCAAAGTTACTGTGTACACATATAATAAGAATAGTTGATTTTTTTGCACAGAATATGGTCACTTTGTTCTGTCTGACTGAATACACCAAGATGACAGGTGAACAGAAGTGACGAGTAGACATAAGATCTTGTTGAAGAAAACTGACCCTTGCAACCCGTGAATAACAACCGTTTTCTGAACTTAACCTATGCCTTGAGATGTTGCCCAGTTTAGCCAACAGGTATTTAAAACTACAGTTATTATAGAACTACCACTCAAGTGTAAAGAAAGCATTATTACATTTTACATTAATGGCATGTAGCAGATGTTCATATCCAAAGAAACCTAAAAAGTACTTTAGTTGTCTGCATTGATGAGTATCTCTAGCTAGCACAATTCACATTGACTTATGCCTGTATGTTCTCACAGGAAAATATATTGCTGCTACCCAGCGGCCAGATGGCACATGGAGGAAACCTCGGCGAGTGAAGGACGGATATGTACCTCAGGAGGAGGTCCCAGTGTAAGTTTAATGTGTGGATTCAGGCTACAGAGAGACCTGTAAGCAATAAGAAAGTGTGGTCGTATGCACCCTGATTATATCTATTGTTTTTTTTTCAGTTATCTAAGTAAATGTAATCATCCAACTGTTTAACTGGATCTGAACCAACAAATTTAATCTTGGTTGTTATTGTGTGAATGACATCTGAAGAGGTTTGCATGTGACTTATCAGGTGAACAGTTTTAAAGCCGTGAAAGAACCTCATATACTTTCTTTCCCCTCCTGTGCACAGCTATGAGAATAAATATGTGAAGTTTTTTAAGAGCAAGCCAGACCTCCCCCCTGGCATGAACCCGGAGGACGCAGCGGCAGCAAGACAGCAGCAGCAGGTGGCCGGGCGGGCCGGGGAGCGGGAGAGTGAGGCGACGGCGCTCTCCAAAACGGCAAAGCGCAACCTGAAGCGCAAAGAGAAACGCAAGCAGGGCCAGGCGGGCGGCGAGGTGGAGGTCCTGGCCAAAGAGCTGGAGAAGGTGGCGGTGGATTGGTCAGAGCAGCGGCAGCCGAGCAGTGCGGCTGCCCCCTCGGAGCCCAGCACCACCTTTGCTTCTGCAGAGAAGACCAAGAAAATGAAGAACCTGCGGAAGAAGCTGCGGCAGGTGGAGGAGCTACAGCAGAAACTGGACTCGGGGGACCTGCAGAACCCTTCCAAGGACCAGCTGGACAAACTGGGCCGGGCACAGGCCTTAAGGGAGGAGCTCAGGCAGCTGGAGGAGGACTCGTGAAGTGGACCGCCCCATTAAGGGAGAAGGCCTGGGGCATGATTGAGTTTTTTTTTTTTTTTTTTGCTTTCGTTTCCTGTTTTGTTAGTTGCTGTTTACTTTTTCATAAGCCCTGGCGCTGTAAACTGTACTTTTGAATATAGGATAGATCCTTCATTCGTTCCACTTGCCGTGATTCGACTTCTGAGACCCCCACCCACTTCACCCAAGTCCCATCTTCTCCGCAGATCATCAATGCAGGGTGATGCAAGCCTTGTTTTTATGCGTTATGTGGTACTGCTCCTGTTTCTCTTGACCTTGTCCCCCCCCCGGTTAATAAATTGTGGATAAAGTTTCATTGTGAATGATAGTTCTACAACCCTGCGAGATGGACTTTTTTTTTTAAAGGGCATGAAGGGAAGACCGGTGAGAAGGTATTTATTTTTCTCAGTTCGATCTGGGCTGCTGTTTGTATCAATCTGTGTCATGGTGGACATCCATACATTACATTGTGCAGTTATACAGTGTACACTACTTTTTCATCGTATTCCATTCAGAAAAAGAATAACACCAAGCTACTCATAATAGACACAGTGCAATGATTTAAATGACTCAAAAAGGTCTCTTTGTTTTAAACTTTGTAAATGCCATACAAATCATAAGATACAGTATACTGTAATTTCAGATTTACTTGTAAAACAAGTATAGATTAGTTGTGGTTGTGGACTGAACACAAAAGACAGTATTTAAATTGTCATTGGAGTCACATTTCTTTCAGAAGTTCTTTATATCATGTATTTTTTTTACCTAGTAGATGTCAAGTAGTAGGAAGTAGTATTGTATTACATTAAAGCACCAAAAATATTTACCCTCTTGTAGGAGACTGCATTTCTCTCCTCCCCCATCCAGTCTGACACCACTCCCTTGAACATGCGTGTTTGATCCGTTGTTCATTGTGCTTCGATACTTTTTGAAAGATGCCTCAGTCTTAGTGAGTAAAGAGGTCTTATGGTAGCAGACTGCAGGAAGCAGACCAGAGCTGGGTGAGATCCAGGAGGAGAGGGTGTGTGTGTGTGTGTGTGTGTGTGTGTGTGTGTGTGTGTGTGTGTGTGTGTGTGTGTGTGTGTGTGTGTGTGTATAAAAGTGTTTGAGTACAGCTGAATGCTCAAAGGTCTGTGTGTTCCTGCTGCTGGTCCAGAACTCTAGGTGGTTTGCAATGTCCCTTGTAAAGTCAAACATGTCTAGCAGTTAAAATACACATCTGACACTCTTCAAAGAAATTGTCCAGCATGGATGGTTAATGGAGCAATTCAAAAGAGATACTACGGTCAGATGTTTTTGATATCACTACTGGATTTTTATATGATTTTTCTTCCTGCAAAAATGCCTGTTTATTGTGTAGTTTCCTATGCTGTGTCCAAATATGATCCATATATATTTTTTTTTGTTCTGGTATATTTGTATGTCATTATGTATAGTATGAAAAATTGATATCAAGGAAGGTGGATCCTCTTTATGTTGGGAGACTGCTGCAGACCACTGAAGAGAGCTGTTCCTGAGGACAAATACAGCCTATATCATACATTATGTATTTTAGAAGTTTAGACATATTTAAGTCTAATACGTTTATTTATGAATAGGTAATATATAATTAGTGTAAAACAAACCTTAATCCTAGTGATGCCTTCAAAGAGATAGTTGTGATAGATTGGAATTCAGCATAAGAAGTACTATGAAATCCACCAAATTTAGTTTTGCTGCCCCGTGTATTTAGTGTGGAATAAGTAGTGTAACCAACCAAAACAATTTTGTCTAATAGCACTAAATAATGCCACAATTGCTATTATTTAGGTCAGAGTCTGATCTTTATGCAGGTATTGGACATGATGAAGCTGTGTTGTGGGGACTCACAGCCTCTGTACTGAGATTTCAGTACTTGCCTTATCAAGTCGGTGCTTGACAGAGAAATTTGTTTTTATTGTGTGTTCAAACATACACAGGGTCCCTAAAACATCATATTTGCTAAATACCATAGAAAAACAAGATCATTATTAAAAAATTCTTAGTTTATTAGTGGGGTTTAACAGGCTAATAGCAGAAGCCTAGGTGATCATGAAACCCAAGATGTTCTACATAAAATACTCTTAATGTTATACCAGAAGGAAGATGTTTAAATGGACTCTCCAGGGTGTGAGCTATTTTTATCAATTGTAACATTGCGTTTCTCAATCTATTGATGCTTGTAGTATCAACAGATGGAAGTTCACAACCAATTTTAAAAGCAGTACACACCAACCTCTAGTCATTCTCTCTCATATGCCATTGTACCGCTACACCAAACACATACTAAAAAGGTCAATCCAATTTTTACAGCCGCTTTGTTTAAAGGTCTCTGGACACAACAAATTTCTTGAGTTGTGATGGAAAGGAAAGCCGTTGATGAGCTTTGCCCTTCAAGACAGCGACATCCTCCCACTGGAGTGTCATGCCGAAAGGAACTTCCTCCAGTCCGCTCTCCCCATCCCCAGAACATTAACGAGCAAAGGTGGTGACCAATTCATTGTGTTTATTTATTTTATTTTTTTACCAAAGTTTAAGTTTAAGGACAAACTCCATTCTACTAAATATTCAACCGTGTCCATGTATGCTATTGTCATCATCAAATATCAGTCCTGATGTTGTGTCATCTGCCACTTTACAGCTAGGCTGAGTCTGAGACTATGGTAGAGTGTGGTACAAGAGACAGAACGCAGCCTCATTTTAAAAGTAACAGATTAGGAATAAAGTGTCTCTACATGCTTTAAGAGGCTGATGGAAATATACTAGATAGAGATGCATATTCTGACTAAACACTTAGCACTTTTGTAAGTCGCTCTGGATAAGAGCGTCTGCTAAATGCCGTAAATGTAAATGTAAATATACAAGGACTAAATAGGAATGTCAGAGAGCAGAGAGGCAGGCATAGATATAACACAGGGATAAGGTGGAAAATAAACATCAGATTAAAGATAGCAGAGCTCTATGGAAATGTCTGTAGTAAAACAAAATGACTATTAGTGAAGCTCCTTTTATTATTAATGTGCATGAGGTCAAATCTGTCATGAAACAGATCTGAAGGGAGTCGCAGGACCAGGTCACTCCAGCCACCCAAATGGATTGTGCAGACTCACTGTCTTATAAACAGGTTTAAGTCCAAACTACTTGAGCTCAAGCACTGCCATAAACAGTTGCCAGTGCTGATACCTAGAAAGAAGACAACAAAATATAAGATTAGACACAGAGCAATACCTAGCAAGACTGAAATACCTACAAGACTACATGCAGTATGAGTGCAATAATTGGCAAGTGTTCCCAGAGATAAAGTGCAATTACGATTTATACCAATGCTTCAGTAGTGTGCTTTTAAGTGCTTTAAAAAGAGATGGGTCTTCAGTCTGCGTTTGAAAACCGCGCGAGAGTTCGCTGTTCGGATAGCCAGTGGAAGTTTGTTCCACCATCTGGAAGCCAGGACAGAGAAGCATCTTGTTGCGTGTCTTCCATAAATCTTGAGGGATGGCGGGTCAAGCCGAGCTGTACTTGCAGCGCGAAGGGCTCGAGGTGCGGATCGACTCTTGACCATTGCCATAAGGTATGAAGGTCCATTTTTGGCTTTGTAGGCAAGCATTAGAATTTTAAACTGTATGCGAGCAGCCACGGGAAGCCAGTGAAGGGAGCGCAGCAGTGGAGTGACATGAGTGAACTTGGATAGATTGAAGACAAGCCTTGCTGCTGCATTCTGGATCAGTTGCAAGTGCCTGATGGCCTGCAGAGGAAGACCAGCCAGGAGCGTGTTGCAGTAGTCGAGCCTTGAAATGACAAGAGACTGGACAAGCACCTGGGAGGCCTCCTGAGAGAGGAAGGGTCGGATACGTCGGATGTTGTAGAGAAAGTATCTGCATGACTGAGTCAGGTTCGTAATATGGGCAGAGAACGACAACTGGTCATCCAGAGTCACCCCAAGGTTTCCTGCATCTTTAGACGGAACAATAAAAGAGTTCTCAAAGGCTGCTGAGGACCTATAGCTCCAGGGATGAACAGCAGCTCAGTCTTGCTGGGATTGAGCTTTAGATGATGAGCTGCCATCCATGAAGAGATGTCAGTCAGACATGCAGAGATACGCCTGCAAACCTGAGTATCAGATGGTGGGAAGGAAAGCATTAGTTGAGTGTCATCAGCATAGCAGTGGTACGAGAAACCACGAGAGGTAATTACATCACCAAGAGAACGGGTGTAGCGTGAAAAGAGGAGAGGACCTAGCACTGAGCCTTGAGGGACACCAGTAAGGAGCCTGCAAGGAGCAGATGTAGACCCACTCCATGTTACCTGGTAAGAACGCCTCTCTAGATAGGACTCAAACCACTTCCATGCAGAGCCCGCAATTCCCAGGTCAGCGAGGACAGATAGGAGGATCTTGTGGTTCACCGTGTCGAAAGCTGCAGAGAGGTCCAGAAGGATCAGAACCAATGACAGTTTGGATGCTCTTGCAGTCTGGAGCTTCTCAGTCACCGTTATGAGGGCCGTTTCTGTTGAGTGTGCTGGTTTGAAGCCCGACTGGTTGGGGTCCTGGAGCAGGTTCTGAGTGAGAAAGAGAGACAGTTGGTTGTATACAGCACGCTCAAGAATTTTTGATAGGTAAGAAAGGAGCGATACAGATCGGTAGTTGCAGACATCTGAGCTGTCCAGGGTGGGCTTCTTCAGAATTGGGACCACTCTGGCAGTCTTGAATGCAGCTGGGACCTGGCCTGATGACAAGGAGCTGTTCATTATGAACGTGATGAACGGTAACAGATCCATGGAGACTGTCTGGAAGAGTGTGGATGGAATGGGATCCAGTGGGCAGGTTGTTGGGTTGCTGGATTTAAGTAGCTGTAGGATCTCATCTGTGGAAAGAGGAGAAAAACATGTTAAGGAATTAATGGCAAGAGGATGAGTATTGGTGAAGGAAGTAGAGAAAGAGGAAAATGACTGACGGATTTTGTTAACCTTCTCAAAGAAGGTGACTAAATCCTCCGGGGTAAGTAAAGAGGGTGGTGGGGGAGAGGGGGGTTTGAGAAGAGAGGAAAAGATACTAAAGAGCCTGCGTGGATCCGACGCTGATGCTTCCAGTTTCTCCTTTAGAAGGATGACTTGGCAGCAGTAACCTCTGTTGAGAACTTGTAGGAGAGCCTGATAGGAGTGTAGGTCAAAGTCAAGCTGGAACTTCTTCCACTTCCTCTCTGCCTTTCTTAGCTCTCTCCGGTTGCTGTGTAGGACTTCAGTCAGCCACGGGGCAGGTGGGGAGGATCTGGCTGGCCTGGAGGAAAGAGGACACAAAAGGTTAACTGCAGACAAAAGTAAAGAAAGCAATGTATCTGTGGCTGTATCCAAGGAAAGAGATAGAAAGGAATCAGGATGTGGAAGGGTAGTAAGGATAGTTGAAGCCAGAGATGAGTGAGAGATGGAGTGCAGGTTACGTCGAGAGAATGACGAGCCTGAAGGAGAGGCATTGACAGGAAGAGCAGTAAGGGAGAATGTGAAAGATAGAAAGTGATGATCTGAGCAGTGTATGGGGGTTACTCTCATATCCAGCGCTGGGGCCGGTCTGCTGAAGATCATGTCTAGGATGTTGCCTGCTCTGTGCGTTGGAGGGGTCAGGTGGAGAGCAAGGTTGAAGGATGAGAGCAGCGGTTCGAGACATGATGACTGCAGCTTGTTCGATGGAAGATTGAAGTCACCAAGGAGAATCAATGGGGTTCCATCAATGGGGAAGAGACTCAGAAGAACATCCAACTTGTCTATGAAGTTACCTAGAAGAGAAAGAGGGCGATAAATGACAATTATATGCAGTTTAGTGGGGGAAGATACAGTAACAGCATGATATTCAAATATATATATATATATATATATATATATATATATATATATATATATATATATATATATATATATATATATATATATATTTGAATATATAGCCTATAACTCCTCATCACCACTTTTAAAAGTAACTGTCCTTTTCATATATAACGTTTTAGCCTCTTTGGTAAACCAAGCCTTATTGTTGCTAAAAAATCATTGTTGTCTTCCCTGGGACGCAAACACTTTGTGAAAAACATATCTATGATGTAAGTATGTCTGCTTGTTCATATGTGCTCATGGTCTAGTTCCTGACAATAGTGTGAGATAAGAAACATAGTATGATCCAACTGTCCCAAAGGAGCATGAGATACCGCATGAAGCACTCTGTAGATGGTGTGGTAGTACTGCTCCAAAGATCTGTCTCCTCTAGTAGAGTCTGCTCCTCTAGTAGAGTCTGCTTCTAGTGGAGACTTGCTGAGACTAACTTGATTAAAATCACCCAGAGTAAAAGCAGCACAACTCATGTAAAAGTTATGGGTTTCTATCTAGTGTGGTGAGGCACTAGGAGGCACTGTGGCCTGTGGTGAAATAAAAATGGCAACTAAAATAACCGAGGAAAAATCTGTTGGTAGGTTCAAAAGGTTCAACCAATTTGATCACCATTGCCACTGAAAATGTGGGGCTTGGAGGCAGTTCAGCACTGACATTTCAACTAACCTATTACCATAGACACAAATGATGCCATGTGCCTTCCTGTCTGATTCATGTGGAGGACATGATGAACCTGTCCATTAAATGCCCTACAGTTCTGCAGTTTCTTGTCTTTAATAATTTGGGTAATGGTTGTATGCGTATTCTGATCTGAAACCAGTTTTGTAGATAAATAAAGACCCTTGTCAAATTCTGCAGAGGCACACAGAACCATCATGAAGCAGAATGCTCTCAGAAATCTCATCAATTGAAAAAATCTAAATGTTGATGTAACATGCTCATCAGTACAAATTTTGATGCAAGCAGAAAACATCTTTTGAAATACTCCACATTCGTGGTCGGACTTCATCTGTGGTTTTTGTTGTGCCATTCATGTGACTGCAAAATATGGTATTCATCGGCTGCAAACGGAAGAGAAGTCAGCCACTCATGGTGCATATTTGATTTACATTCTTCAGTCTTTCTGCAAGTGTTGCCACATTCTCATCCCTAACCATACCCCAGTCAGCAGTGATTAATGCTTACTTGGGTTTAATCTCTGTCACAGAAATATGAGAGAAATGTATGGGGCATATTTTAAGAAGTGTGCTTGTGGGACAAATTTGCCTAAATGGATAAGAGAATGATTAGTGCTTCTGGCTTCACTTTCTCTAAGGGCATGAAGTGGAGAATATCAGTTCAAGACTTTGCTATTATATCATGTAATTTACAATTCTTGTTTTAGATTGCATAAAACATAAAAATGAACTACAGGAGGAAAAGACAGACATGGCGTGTCATGAAGATGAAGGGTGTGTACTCAGACGACCACAGATTAATGACCATGGTTCAACATACAGGAGTGGGTGGCACCTTTCTTTTTTCTCATAAAAGCTGCTTTTATTGTCTTAATGTCACAAGGCGTGTGGGAGGTTATTTAATCATTCTCCACACATGTCCAAACTGGCCAACCAACCAACTCTCAGTTTTGGAGTAAACCCCCATATAACACTTTCTCCATTCTATAAGCTCCATTCTGTCCTTTGCCCTTAAGTTTCTTTCAGGAGTGAGAGCGCTCCTGTTTCATACCATCAAAATAATGAAGCCACATAAAACATTTTCTGTGCACCATCCCTTCATAATTCATCTCTGATGGAGTGGTCCACGCTTGAGTTCAGCAGCTTCAGATCTGCAGGTGGCAGCGTGGTGGTGTTTCATTTTCGGAAGTGCTGCTCTCCTGAGACACAACCCAGAGGGCTGCGGCTGCTTTAAGGAGCCTTGGACCACAGCTCATTCCTCACTGATGGAGAAGTCAGCGGGCAAACCCTAACGCCTTCCCCTTCCCGGGGTATAAATGCATACACGCTCCCTAGAGAGATGCACAGAGAACAAACAATAGAAAGACAAACACAAGCACCAGATTTGGGCCCTTAGTCACAGATCTGTACATGCAGACATAGACCGTTCAGCAGGGGACGACTTAACAGCTTCCTGCAACAGGGCTCCAGGGCTCGAGTGGAGCAGCAGAGATGTGGACGTGTCCGGCTCTGAAGATGGACTGTGTGGTGCTGCTGGTTCTGATCTGGATGCCACAGCGTGCGGCGTTGCCCAAAGAGGAACTGGCTACAGTAAGAGCTGAAGCTATTATCTCTCTTAGACTGAACACTAAGACAGTACAGCATTCACTTATTTAGATTTGTCTCACTGAAGTATGAATGATTGAACCCTGGAAAGTGGAAAGATTGAATTTTATTGAAGAACTAAATATGCATTCAGAAGATCATTTAATGATTTAATGTGATTTATTAATGTCAGTTATAACAGAAGGAAATATCAGATTACATTTATTTGTGTGGTGATGATGTTCAATAATCTAACCTGCCCCCCATTCAGGACTACCTGATGCGATATGGCTACCTGCCCAAAACACTCCTTCATCCACAAAAACGAGAGACGCCACTGGAGCAATTACGTGAAGCACTTAGGTAACACACACACACACACACACACACACACACGCACACACACGTGCACACACCAAGTTCATGCTCCCTCCCCTCAGACCCCCTTCACTAAAGTGAGCACTTCAGTTCAGGTCAGAATGCTAAAAGGGTTAAAGGCATTTAACTGGTTGTTAGTGTCAACAGCTGGTCCATGTCAAGAGTAGAATCAAGCTGCTCCTATAATTAGGTGCATTATAATTCAACAGATGTTAGAAACTGAGCTTTTACTGCAGACTGTTTGTGAGACAGTTTCAGTGCAGTGAATCAGACCCGTCCTGCACCTGCCGCCTCTGTAAGAGTTTGATCTCCCTTTCTCCCCCTCCATCAGAATATTCCAGAAAGCGTCAAACCTGGCAGTCACTGGCAGGCTGGACAATGCCACTCTGACCATGATGAAGAAGCCACGCTGTGGCCTCCAGGACCCTTTCAACAGCAAGATCCTCAAATACCGTGTACTGGGTGAGCTAGTGGCCGTGATCGCTGACGTTCACCCTGCCTCACCTCTCCTGACCCCTCCAGTCCGTATGGTCAGGGTGGTGAGGATGGTCACACACTCACTTGGTATGTTCACACTGAAAAAGTACCAGTCTCCTAAATGACCAATAATCGATTACCGATTGGTTGCTTTTCAGGTTACTGGCGCCGAAAGACACTGAGTTACCGCATCTACAACCACGCCCGCAACGTCGGTGCCGCTCACACAAGGGCAGCTATACAAAAGGCGTTCGCCTACTGGAGTGAGGTGACACCTCTCCGCTTCCATGAGGTCGCAGGGGGTCACGCCGACATCAAAATCTCCTTCCACGGGAGGGACAAGGCCTGCCCTGTGCCGTTCGATGGGCCAGGTAGGAGAAAGAGGGAGAAAGAGGGAGAAACAGAGAGAAATAGCCCATCTGGTTGTTTGTGGCTTAGTGCTCTGGGCACAGTTTGAGTCACTGAAGAGACATTTCTCATAGTGATTCATTTTATGGCACTAGTTTTGCCCCTACTGCAGTTCTGAGTAATAAAAGCTATTAACTGACTCAGTGGGAAAGAGCTAGGGAAACTGTTCCAAATGCCTCAGGCTACCTAAATACTGTTACTGGCTTTAGAAGGGTTTGTTGGATTTAACAGAAAGGGTGAATGTCACTACTGTTTTTTTCTCACAGTAGTTTACTTCATACATATTATTATTGATGGAACTGAGTATGACAAAAAATAATTTCCTGATGCTATGGAGTGTGTAGGTCAGTGTGACTGATGGTTTATTACCCCTATGACATCCCTGTAGGTGACGTGTTGGCTCATGCTGATGGCCCAGAGTCCGGCCTAGTGCACTTTGATGCAGATGAGGTGTGGACTGAGGGGCGGAGATACGGAACGAATCTGCGAATTGTAGCAGCTCATGAAATAGGCCACGCCCTGGGTTTAGGCCACTCCCAATACCCCAGTGCTGTTATGGGTGCTATATACACTGGCTACCGGGACAACTTCAAGCTCCACCCTGACGACGTCCGTGGTATTCAATCACTGTATGGTGAGTAGGGTTGGGTTTAATCTATAATACAAATAATATAATACCGTCATCTTATTTCATCAGATCGTTTTCAACACATTTGCTTTCTCTTTCCTTTCAGGGAAAGCTGAGAAAAAGCCGGCCGGGGCCCCTGCTGTGCCCGGGGGGTCGGATGCTGCTCCCTCGGACCCTTGCACTGTCTCACTTGACGCTATAATGCTGGGTAAAAACCCGCACCCTGCCTGAGACCAGCAATGACACTGCTGATAATTAATGTCATCCCTACTATGCATATGGATGTCAGGGCGCTGACACTGAAGGGCAATTATTTTAATATATACAGCAATATCTCTGTTGATAATGGGATGCTTCTTATGAGGGTTAGGTGGCATGGGTCTGCATGGTTGAGTGTGGAGGTGATTGTGTTCTTCCCTCAGGGCCTCTCCACAAGACGTATATGTTTAGTGGCGAGTACGTCTGGACAATCTCGGACGGCAAACTCAACACGCCCATACGCATCAACGTCATGTGGAAAGAGCTGCCTAGCCACTTAAGTGCTGCAGTGCATTCCCCGAGAACCAGCAAGTCCTACTTCCTTAAAGGTAGACTCGACCTTTCACCCACAGCAAGACATCCATTCCGTTACTCATCATAAGGCATCGTAAGATCCTCGCCAGTGTCAAGCTCAAGGACTCATCGCTCAAATCACCCTGCGAGACACAAACAGTGCTTAGTGTTTTTACACCCTCTGCTCATGTGACACTAACACTATTTCCACACAGGTGAAAAGATCTGGAGATATTCTGGATTTAAGTTGGACCACGGCTACCCAAAACTTCTCGCTATCCCAGCAAACATAGACTCAGCCTTCTTCTCCAAGGTCAGCAAAAAACTCATCTTCATCAAGGTATGCTACCCCAAACACAGTAGTTACATTACAAAGTACACAAACACCATGTTTATAAAGCTTGGTATTGGTTAATTTTCATGTAAAGGAGCAGGATCTTACATTTGTTAATAATTAGATTTCATTCTAGTTTTTTTTTTATCCATTGCATCTCAGAATTAAAATTCAGTAACTGTCAGAAATCAGTAACTGAATTACATCATACATTAATTTTTCTCATTCTGTCTCAGGGTTCAGAGTACTGGCAGTGGGATGAGCTGGGATCTGCCAATGTCCTCAAGTATTATCCCAAACCTCTCTCACATCTGATTGCCGGCCTACCATCCAATCCTGATGCGGCATTCACCTCGAATAATGGCCACACTTACGTATTTAAACGGGACCAGTACTGGCGCGTGAACCCCAGGCACGTCATAGATAAGGGCTACCCACGCAGCATGAAAGTGCACTGGATGCAGTGTGAGGACTAGCTCACTAGAGGGCAGCAAAGCATATTAGCTTAGGCACAAACACACACACACACACACAAAAACATTAAGGAAATTGTACACTGATTTATTTTTAGAAAATGTATTATTGCATATTTTAAGAATTTACAGTGCCATTATTTATAACTGTCAAACTCAACTTGATAATTCACAATAAATGTTTGCTTACGTGATTGCTAAACACTTGTAAATTTCTCATAATCTACTTTACATTTAAGTAATCCAAAAAATATATATTAAGTACATTGACTTCCATTTGCTAAATATGTATCATGCATTCCACTGACTAGCCCAATGCATAATTATAGCTGTAAGATTTCCATGCTGAAAGCATCGACCTGAAGCAATTTTCCTTTTAAAACAGAGGAGGAATGTTTGGGAATACACAGTGTCCTGTTTTGTATGTCGTCTTTATCTGTGTTTTCACTCCCAGCAAACATGTCTAAGCAGGACGAGTATAATCACCGTCAGGGTGCCACTGGTACCCTCAAATACCACTGGCTTTGTGGAATTTTATAGAACAATGGAGTTCACATATATATGTGCAATCCTATATGTTTTCTTATGGTAGTGCATGAAATCCAGCATAACCTAAGAACAGTCCTGAAACTCGAGATTGCTGAAATATGAATAGCATTGCCTTCCTAGCGTGTCCCTATCTGGTCAATGCAAACAGCCACATGGGAATGTCGTCACGTAAATCTCACCATTCCCACAGAAACAGCTAATAAAGGCAGCAGCGCAGGCCTTTATCTCCAGATGAGGTCAGGGATATATTGTGTCCTGGATGGAAGAAATGTGGTATTTATAGATAAACAGTTTCCAGTTTCTTGATACTACGCACTGCTTAAAGTTGGATAGTGTTGGGTAGTGTTGAGGGTTTAAAGTGACCACAGTGGAAAAACGGCGTTGTTAGCATCGATATAACATCACGGTCTCCACAGACTCTTATTCTGTCTGTTGGTCAATACCCTGTGTCTCTTCCCGTTAGTCCACCACGCATATAACGCAAGTCCCCTTGAGCCAGAGGCCTGTGCACGCTCGCGCATGTGAGGTCACATCCTGCGTGCTGCAGATGGCGAGGTAGCCAGAGGCACCATAGATCCCGTCTCAAAGTCGAAGTCGATCATGGTGTGGTACACAGTGCTCAGGCTGCTCATAGACGACCCTGTGCTCATCTGGCGCTCACGCAGGCTCGCCAGATAGCTCTGGGAGAAAGACGGAGAAAAACATGAGAATAGTCAGAAATAAAAAAGTATAGTTAAACTGTCCTATGTAGTTGTTACTCATTAGCCATTTAGCAACAGTAATTTTGGCCGAAATATTTTCACAGAATCTCAGTTTTCAGGCCTTTCAATTCAGTTTCAGAGGTAGATATTGCTGTCTCGTTTATTGTTCAGAGTCAAACTTGAATGGGCAAAAAAATAACACTAAAATAATGCACTGAATATTCTAGTTCAGCCACCAGGTGGCAGTAGTAGAATATTATTCATGTTCCTAATTCAAAATATTATAGTATTCTGATGTATTCTTTATAGCAATTAAAAAAATCAAAACAATAACCAAGAAATAACGTGCAAAATTTAGACAATATGTTCCTGGTGAGGTATAGTTGGCATGGGCGTGAGCCTAGGTGGGTTACCGGCGCGAGCACGTCTCCAGCGTAGCGCTTGAGGGGCGGCGGCCTGCGTTGGGACCTCCCCTCCGCGTGCAGGCCCGCCTCCTTCCGACGGCCCCACTTGTGCTTATTACTCAGAGTCACTGACAGAGATGGAGAGAGTGAGTCACTTGTATGGGACTCTCAGTTAGGTAAACATCTCTGTGGGACCACGTGATATAAGGATTCGTCCCATTAAGGCACATTTGATACAGCAGCTGTTTAGCCCCGTTCTGGCTACATTAGCGCTTTGCTTAGCATTAGCTCTGCTGTCATCACCCCTGTCCCAACTCTTCAGGTCTTCGTCAAGTTTATAGGTGTGTTAGACCAGGCAAAACACTGCCATGTCCAGTACATACAGGGAAACACTGGCTTAGACAGTCAGAGCTACCAAAACCACGTTGTGGATAACACTTTATCTGTATAGCTATGCATCAGTAGGGTTCATATGTGTGTAAGAACCGGTAGGTTCTGAGCTAAAATAGATCTGCTACATCTGTAATATGGATACTACATTCTGTTCAAGAGTACACCCACATTAGTCAAGCATTCCTGACTGGAGCCGTAAGAATCATCATCATAATCATCATTATGACCTCCTGATTAGGTAGTGACTGATGTCTACAATGATCCACAGGTGTTCGCATGGTTGCCATGGAAACAGCAGAGATTTGTCCATGTGCTCAGTTATTTCACAATTTCACAACTGTCGTCTAATTAAGTCAATATTATGCAGCCTGGTGACGAACCTTTGAACTTAATTAATCCTGGATGTCAGGCCCTCCTGTATTCCACATGTTAATGATTTTAATGGAACACCTCATTTAGATCATTAAACTAATCAATGAAAATTTTGCGATTTTAAAATGTAGAGGTAGATCACCTCTAAATCTCTCAGTGCAGCTTTACTCATAGGCCGGTAATTAGAACCATTGTTGTACATCACTACCCTCATCCTGGACTCTTTCACCATGGTGTTGTGGGGTTAGCTGTGTCGTGCTCTTACCCTTAGAGTGCGAGATTCCTCTGGCAGTGAATTTTATTTGCACCAGTATTCCCAGAGTGGCTAATAGAGGCCACAGACCCAGCATTGCCCAGGTGAACCAGCACATCGCCCCCTGCTGGCTGGCCTGCAGCCCTGCGTAGGCCCGTAGTGGTAGTGCTGGCATCTCCACGTAGTAATCCACGCATGCCGTCACCACGGCAGCACCCAATGATGCCGTGGCGACTATCGTCATGGCCCTCTGCCAGCAGAGAGTCAGCATGGCGAAGAACACGCTTGTGCCCAGGACCGTGCCCACGGGGACCCACAAGGGCGTGAAGGCGGTGTGGCACTGTCCCGCCACCACCAGGGCGGCGACCGAGAGCAGCAGGCCCAGGTGGAGTCCTGTGAGGAAGAGACCCACGCAACGCACCAGCGTGGTCACCAGGCCGGCCAGCAGGCCGATGCCGAGAGACACGCCCGCCCGCGTCTCCGCATCCAGTGGAGTGTTCAGCAGCTGCTCACAAAGGCAGACCAGGTAGCCGACGGCTGTGCCAAACACCAGGCCCGACAGGAACATCACCATCTTAAAACAGCGGTAGCCTGCAACAGGAACGGGACAGTGAGATATGGAGCAGCAATTCACTAGCTGGACCCAAACTGGCTTTTGAGGCGCAACCGGAGCCGCACAATGCTTTGGCAGTACGTGCTTTTGAGCTTTGAGGTCCATGAACCATTTTGGAGGTCCAAGAACAAATTTAGATGTGTCTTCATTATGTTGCATCTATTTTTGATATCAGATAACATCAGCCCAAACATCAGTTGGCAGCCTCTATCTGTGGATAATAATGCAGTTCACTGTAAAGTCAAAAGGTCGTTCATCCTTTGTGCTGTAAATGGTAGCATGTCAAGCCAGGCGTAGTTATCCTGGGACCCAGAGTGTAACACCTGAACAAAGACACATCCTCACCACCCCTACAGTGTCTCTCCTGTTACTCAATGAAATCCCAGAGCTAAAGTCCAGAAAACAGGAAGTGTTGATTATTATAAAAAGATGAGGCCTACAATGGCCGGTAGTCAGCATGGGGTCGCTCAAGGAAACAAAAATGGCTTCCAACTGGGTTAAGATTTTGTGCGTTTCTTCAGTTTGTAACTTTTTCTGGACGCACCAACACTTGACATCCTTGCTGAATCACAAACGTGATGTTTTTGATTGACCTAAAATTAGCTGTTGAAATAAATCAGATCTTATTTGGACGCGTAGCAGTATAATTCCTGTATAAGTCCAGTATAAGAGCCCATTCTATGTTGAAAGTTAATTGTTAAATTCTGAGCTCACTCTGCGATCAGACTAGGGCATGGTGGATAAAATGGTTGTGTTTACATGGACTCAGGGTGAATTGTCAACAAATTTCAAGACAAAATAATAAATAAATAAATGTTTTCTTTGTATTTCAACAGCAAATTAGTAATGTAATCAATAATCAATGTTAGGTATTTTTTAACATAATGTAAATAATAGCCCCTTGCTCTCATTGTAATTTCAGGGTATTTCATATGCAGGTCAGTAAAGTGTGTGTGTGTGTGTGTGTGTGTGTGTGTGTGTGTGTGTTCGTCTTTAAAGATTAAGCAGTCATTCATTTTAAATACTGTAATTTATCTCAGAGTCATATTTATTTACAACGTGATGGACATCATATCTCCACAAACTCACCAAAGAAGCAGTACACCACTCCTAGCAGGCAGCACAGCGAACAGGCTACTGAAGGGATGACCTCATGCTTTGTCCTGACCTCCAGAACGCAGTTGTCTGGCGTCGCTATTGTGGGCGTCACTCCCTCGGTCAAAGGAATAGAGGGGTCGGTCATCTTGGCTCAGGAGATCGCAGTCTGACCCAAAATGTAGGACTAGCCTCTCAATGGAAATTTAGAGCCATCCAGGAACATCCTTATCTGTTTTTAATAGTTCAAAGAGTTAAAGAAACTCGATGGATTCAGATCTGATTTTTAGGAGAACAAATGGAACTTCAGTACTTGACTTTATTCCAGATGCAGCAGATGTGGATGACCAAAACCCCTGAAAGAACAAAGGAAACCACTGTTTTACAAAACCATCTCCCTTCTGAAATGTACACTCCTACACATTTTTATTAGGGACAGATGAAACAACTGTTTCAGTCACGTGCCACTGTGATTTGCTGGAGAAAAGGGAATATTGGTAGTGATTTAGATAACAAGCATTTCCTATTTAGGCATGGCTGCCAAACATCTCTAGGTTTTTCATGGGTGTTTCCTGTGCATCTCAGTCCTCACTCCCTCACTGCAGCACAGAGGAACGTCGTCAGATCCTGTCAGTAGTGTCTTTCTCCTCCGATATATTTGAATTCTTTCTTATGTTCAATTTAACCACAAACCAATCCAGAAAAATAAATGGTTACTTCTAGAAGCACCTGTAAACTGCCCCGTTCCCAAGTTTCTCTTCCCTCTACCAGTCTCTTGCTGTCTCTCTCTCTCTCTCTCTCTCTCTCTCTCTCTCTCTCTCTCTCTCTCTCTCTCTCTCTCTCTCTCTCTCTCTCTCTCACACACACACACACACACACACACACACATACACACACAGCCTTGTCTTCATGCACACACAGGATGCAGGTTTAGGAAGTGTTCTCTGCTTCAATGCTATGTCTCTCATTGTTTTGCACATATGGTGAGTTACTTCACCTTTACAGTCCTCAGTAAATCCAACAACATGCTCGACATGAGTGTGTGTCTACCAGAAGCAAAGCATACAATGAAAGGTCTACTTTTAAATAAACCTTTAAAAATACTTTCAGAAAAAAGGACAGCCTTTATCGTGCTAAATTAATTAATCAGTTACTTAATTTAGGTGATTCAATTCCATTTTCTGAAAGAATTATTCTTATTTACTCAAAGAAATGTAGCTCTTAAAAGATTTCTCAGTAGCATATGACTGCATTTAATAGAATCTTTCCCAGTGTTGTCAAGGCCTTCTTTACCATGGCTACTGCTTTCAGAAATGGTTTGTTTGGGGATGAAGCTGCACAAAAGCAGAGAAGGCCAGCAAAATGTGTGTGTGTGTGTGTGTGTGTGTGTGTGTGTGTGTGTGTGTGTGTGTGTGTGTGTGTGTGTGTGTGTGTGTGTGTGTGTGTGTGTGTGTGTGTGTGTGTGCTAATGCCCCTCTCTCATCAGTCACTCAGCAAGCACACACACCCACCCACAAACAAGCAGTGCTAATAAGTGGCCATTTCACCCACCATTTCTGCAGTATATGAAATGAGGTTTATTTCTGCTCACACACCATATTCATTCCACATTAGACAGCTAGGCTACGTATCACCATACCTGGGAATTATCAGCTATTAAACTGTGTATCAGAGAATTATCCTTTCTGGTCGTGACAGTTATTTTTATTAAGTACATAAGTATAAAAGCGTGAAGAATGATTTTTGCTACTTTGACTCTGGTCTGATCAGAGCTTGGATACAGCTTCACGTTAACTCCGCCCACCCCGGAGTAAACTCATTAATGCAAACACATAGTGCAGCTGTTTCAGAGTGATTTTGTGTTTGTCAGTTTGACTCCACCCTCCAGCACCCTGGATCGAAAATGAATCAATGAGGTTCAAGGCTTTGTAGCTGAGTCCATATTGATTGAGCCAGTTACGAATCCTAACTGTTTTCATTAACAATCACCATCAATAATTAACTAATATGCCCCCATGGGTACAATCTACAAACATCACATTTGTCTGTTTTTAGTTCCTGCTTATCTAGGGAGTCTTCAGAACGTGAAATGCATGCTTGTTTAAATTCAGGTCAAGAAGCTAGATGATTTTGCTGGTTACGAATATTTTTTTGGCCATAAAAAGGAATATGTTGCTTTAGCATTGTGTTCAATGTCAATGTTGTGCTTCAAGGCGATGCACCATCCAGTGAGTTTTCCGGCATTTGATTGGAGCACACCGAATGTTTTCAGCTACATCATACTTCTCCCATCACTAGTCACATGATCAAAATGATTGATTCTCCAGTATCTGTCAGCATGTCCAAACCAGAACACCACAGAGGATCACACCAAACGTGTTACAGACATGAAGATCATGAGGTCCTTGGCCCATTTCTGACAGCCCTAACCCTCTCTACAGCACTGGAGTGGGTCAATCTTTATCGCAAGTGTCCACACAACTGTACAGAAACACAACTGTACAGTCATGCTCTTTAAGAACATTTTAAACTGTGACCTGGCCTTTTTTTCTGAGTCTTGCCCAAGGTTTACACGTTGTGGCAAACACTATGAAGTTATGTTCATGCATTTTACTCTCCATGGTAGATTTTGACATACAGTCCTATATCTTAGACAGGGTTTAATATTCATTAGTGACAGCATTCACCAGTCATGCATTACTGTGATCTTCTACGTTCAGTCAGGATGTCTGCTACTGACTATTTCGCTAGAGAATTGTTTCCACTTCATAAATGTACCCACAGTTGAATCACACTCATGTGTTACCTGTCTCTGGTTGTGTTACTCTCATGCGAAATGCTGCTTTACTGGTTTTGGCTTTGTCTGAGAGATGTATGTAAGCTGTCACATCCACACTGAACTCCACATCTTCTGTTATCTCTCTTGTGCATGACCTAATCTGGTTCAACGTCACTGTTTCATCTTAAAATCCAGTGAGCCAGTTTACTGAGCCAAAACAAAAATTGTTATCATCCAAGTACTTGCGCTCCATACATTCAGAGGTGCAAAATCTACCGTTTCTGTTCTTTACACTGTTTCTGTGCGCCCTGCTTCAGTCTTCCTCATTCACACATCTGTCCTCCAACCGACCTGTGCGAAGTGCTTGTTCAGCTCCACGTTATTTTGCTTTTCTTTGCGTGAGCTCAGAGTATTAGTATTGCCCAAAGTATTAGTAAGTAAGTAACACCCTAAACCTGTTGCCTACTGTAGGATTACGACCCAGACAGAAGGCAGCACACTTTCCCACAGTGGGAAAGCGACACATACGTCCTCAATTTCGGCGCTAAAGCGAGAGACTTGGGGAATTTCTATTTACATTAAAACAGACATGAAAATGTAACCATTGAGAGAACTAGCAAGCTACACCAACCTCGCCAAGTAACATTTGCCTTCTTTAACATCCGTTAAAGTTACAAATCTTTGTGAACACTTTTATTCTTGCTGAATATCACAAAATAGGGACTTCATGTACAGAAAACGCAGCACTTACCCTGAAATGTAGGTCCTCTGAAAAGTGAATCCTAAGAGTTTTATCTGTCCAGAGTAACTTTATAGAGAGCCCACAGCGTTCGCGAGTACACAACATTTATCAAAGGATTATGAAATAAAATCTCACGGATTATTTGAATATAGTACTGTTGTTGCAGTCAAAATGCCTCGAACATAAACTCTGACACGATTTCAAATGTAAATCCTCTTGTCACTTCTCCCAGCTGACAGGTTCTGACACCACGGTGCGAACATCTGCCGCAGGGTTATCGCCCCTCAGTAAGCTCGACACAAACCCAGCTACACATGTTAGTCTCCGTGTCTTTAGAAGTACTTCCAGAATCAGAACAGCACTTTTATGGGTCGTGAAGCGACACGGGCCTGTAGGAGGTTTATTCAA
Source organism: Brachyhypopomus gauderio (assembly GCF_052324685.1). Taxonomy (NCBI): domain Eukaryota; kingdom Metazoa; phylum Chordata; class Actinopteri; order Gymnotiformes; family Hypopomidae; genus Brachyhypopomus; species Brachyhypopomus gauderio. Next base: position 116,652 of record NW_027506890.1, read on the forward strand.
CGTGTTAACCTCAGCTTCAAGGCCAGGACGGGATGATTGTGATTCCGTTATTTGGAGGCGGGTCCCTTCAATTTACATATGAATCCTGCGCATAATCGTTGCAACGGACTTATTTATTTTTGAATATCCTGTGTTGAATATATCCAGTTGTGTTAAAAAGGAAAGCCAGTATGCTATGCTTGCATATGGAGAAAATTGCGAATTAAATATAGAAATGCCATTCAGAAACAGACTTAAGAATTAACACAGCAAAAGGAGTTCAAATGGCCTAAACCATGAAAAATGTAGATTTATGAATTCGATTTAAATCGTGGTTAAAGTTTGTACACTTTACTTGTTCCTTAGCCTACGGTGTGGCTGTGGGAGGAAGCACGTCTTTAGCAGGGCTATGGGAAGAGGCCAAGAGGCGGAGGACGGACCCTCTGATGTAGATGCAGAGAGTCCGACACAAGCCAAGTGTGGGCGTGATGTCAAATATACGTAGCCTTGTACAAACAATGGGAAACAAGAAAATAATACACTGGAAGCATAAATGTGACAACAATAAGTTACTCAATAACTTATTTCAGCTTTTAGTGAAGGATATGAAAATTTCTATGTTTTTCTTTATTAACACGTTGATAAAATTGCTTTAAAACCTATAGACTCGTCGTACTGCAAACAAGGGGTTTCTAGCTCTCAGTCAGACCTCTACACCTGTCACAGACAAACCCACTCTTCCTGAACCCGGGTGCTTTTAGCTGCGTGTTTTTGGGTCATTATCTTCTTGGAAGACCCATGACCTTTCTGACCCAAGATGACTTGATAGTCTTGAGACTTCATTGTTCCCTGCACAGATTTACAGCACCCTGTCCTAGTCAGAGCAAAACAGAGTCTCAAACTGAGTCTTCACCATGTTGTTTCCTTTGAAAGCTGCATTTTTTCTGTGAATAAATTGTTACTTACCAAAAGGCTCTAGATTTTTTCTTCTTCCATGGGGCCTACTGTTCAATCTGGGGTCTCTAACCACTTCTGCGATCTGTCAGTGGCGTTTCCTGCCATGTAATTTCCTCTGATTCCATGGTGACAACATCCCCAACAACATCTGTTTTAAGCACTCCATCGTCACCTTGTCCTTGGGGAACATTGCTTGGCCTCTTAGCCAGCTTCCTGTACCTGCTAGATATCTGATGTCTAGCATGGCATACATGTTTACAGCTTTGATCTTAACTTTCCCATTCAACTGCCTCCTCCATGTGGAGCTACTTAGATGTTCCTGTCCTTCTCGTCTCTGCCTACTGATTAAAAAATCTCCAGGTATTTGTATCCGTCATCTCACTCTGACATACGACCTTGTGGAACGCTCCTCCTGCAGATCCTGGTCAGGTGCGTATAATTTGAGGTCAGTCATATACAAGTTGCGGCTGATGGAAGCTCCACTAGTGAATCTGTACTCAAATCCGCTTCTTCCTTACCTGTCTGAGGACTCGGGCCTACGCGGAACAGCAGTGGGCACAGTGAAACTACTTTGTATATGCCACACAATTGGTCACCTGAGCGTGATGATAACTCTAATAACAGATTAGCTACATTAGATGAATGGTTAGTATTTATTTGTTACCATTACTTTTGTTGTTCCATATATCACCACTAGGTGTTCCTCCACTTCTATATTAACTGCCTTAACCAGTAGTGATATGTGACATGACTTATTGTGACTTCTGCTCTCACTGATGTACATCTTGCATACATACGTACATATAATGTGTTGATCTCAAGTTTCCTTTTGGTCCAGAACACATGATTGTATCAATTTCCTTCTTACAAAAGACTATTAAAAATATAAGGGAATAAAACATAAGAAGAAAAACAACAACAGAGTAAGCGGACAGATTTCTGAGGTTACTGTCTGATCACAAACATCCCTGCAGGTGGCGCTAGATGGCTCTGGCTAGTGAGAAAACTGCTGCTCTCTGCTCTTAAAACCTTTTATCCTCCATTCCTCAGAGGGTTAAGAGGAGGCTTGTCTGGTGCTCTTTCATATAGCTGACTTCCCCTAATGTCATCATGTCTATATTAACAATGTTATTTAGTGTTATTACTGTGACATTCAGGTTGTGAATGCAAGGCTCAATGGCAGAAGGGTAGGATCAAACCCAGAGCCTCTGGGTTAAAAGCAAGGCGTTTAGAATTGGCCTTAGTTGCAAAAAGAAGTATTGAATTATAATCAGATTACAGGGCTAATGGTATGACCCACCAATATGCAATTGTTTTCATATGGGTATGTAATTTGTCACTGAGTGAAAGTGACAATTTGGATGTATGATCTCTGAAGGCTGTGAGTCTTCGTGTGTTCAAACCAATGCTTATTGAATGCATAATAGGATTACATCACTCCTTAACACAGTGTAGCTTTCTGAGACTTATTTCAAAGAAAGAAAATATCATACTGGAAGACAGAGAGAGCTTTAATACTTTTCCAAATTGTCAGTAACCCATCAACAAATGAAGCAGTTAAATAGTTATTTCATAAGGGACCTGGTTGAATATAAAATTCATATCTATGTGGGACATTTACATGATCAAACATTAATTAATTTGTCTTTTTAAGTTCTCCATGAGAACTTAACAAAAAAACAAAAACAAAACCCTATTTCCTAGATGTTTTTTTTTATCTCCAGCAACAGGAAGAACACACAATTCAAACACAAGCACAGATAGTTGCCCGAATATTCTTAATCAAAGAGCAGAACCATGTAATATCACATGAGAGGAAAGTGGAGCGCATATGAAAAAGTCCAGGCTTTGGGTGTTGTTAGCAGTGGTCCGTAATGTACAGGGCTGGGACACACAAAGCGATGGCCAGTGTAAACCACATGGCTCAGAGCCAAGCAAAGAGATCAAATTAGTCTTCATTTCATACTAAAGGTTACATAAACATAATGGATGTTGCGAGGATATAGACACAACTATGTCAAAGCAAAACCATTAAGATCTATTCACCCTTTCTCTCTCTCTTTCTCTTTATCTGTAACTCCCTCTATCTCTAAAAGATATGGAGAGTGATGCCAGTCAATACCACTAAGCCTGTTTTGTGTTGTAAGAAAACCTTTTCTGTGAACTCTAATGTACTACAGATGAAATACAATGAAACCTTAACATCCCTGATTATAATAGCTGCCTTTTAAAATTCTTGATGGATAATTGGATACATGTCGGGAGGTACACTGATAATGGAGTTAATTGGAGCTTGCAGTGATTGGTTTGTCAAAGAACTAAGCATAAGGTAATACTTTATAATAACCTTTGTAGATTGTTTATGCTACTACTGTTAGGACTACTGCCAATGTCCTTAAGTAGAAGGTCAGGCCATCAGGTCAAAGTATCTCCTTTAAGGAGCAACAGAGCTACCCCAAACACTTACATGTCACCATGGACGAACCGAACAGTTACATGTCACCATGGATTAGATGAACATTTAAGTGTCCCTGACATGACTTTTTGTCACCATGGAATATCTCAGACACTTGTGAGTCACCATGGACTTCCCCAAAACACTTGTGAGTCACCATGGGCTACCCCAAAACACTTGTGAGTCACCATGGGCTACCCCAAAACACCTACGGGTCACCATGGATTAAGCAGAGGGAAAGCACCTGCCTGATAACACTGTACCCCAGTGTCCAGTGTCTGAATCATGCCGTCACTCAATGAACAATTCATTGGACAGTCACAACAAACCATTTGAAAAGAACTTCCTCTAGAGGCTGGTTCCACCACAGTGGTGCCTGGTACTGAGGAGGGCTACAGGGTAGCCTTATTCTCCATGAAGCACCCAGGATACTTATGTGTTTATAGAAAATTTTGATATCCATCTGGCCAAGTGTCTGAAGTATGATCCATGATTCTTGTGGCATCCATGTGTGGGGGACATACAACAGTGATCGGTCTTAATGGCCCTACAGTGATCTGTTGTTTTCCATCTTTGAGCATATTGCTTTTGATTGCAAATTGATTTCTTATCTGCACTGTGGTCCTTCACTGTAATGAAGAAATCCGCATCCAAAGGGGCTCAGATCACGGTCCACACTGACCGCTCATGGATCATTAAATCTGAACAGCGGCCAGCTCGCCTGACAACTGCTCTCTCAATGTCATTTCATTTGATGGAGTTAATAAACACACAAAACTCAAAGTCACAATAACCACCAGATTTGTTGGAGTTGCGCCAACTAAGATGCACCTGTATGATCCACCTATAACATCCACAGGTCCTTTTGAGCACAGTCTTGTATTCCAAAAGAAATGATTCTTTACACTCTTTTTTTTTTGCTACCCTTAAGCCTAGAACACCACAAGCTAAAAAGCATCCCGCTCACATTTTCCTTTCACACGGAGTACGCTACGCAACAGCATAGTAACTCCAGTCTCGTTTGTTCTGATGGAAGAGGGTTTTAAATCACCCTTGGACTGCAATACATGTGATCGCGTGGTCTTTGCCACACTGCTGTGTGTGCATGTGTCCCATGCTGGTCTGCCTTGCCTTGCAGAGAGGAGATCCTGGGAAGGGCGTGTCCCCATAACCCCAGATTACCACCTCACTTGCCTTTATTTATGGATGCCATATAACTCCTGAGCCAGGACAAAGAAGGGCGGCTTCAGCAGCAACACAGTGAGAAATGAAAAGTCTCCTCAGCAGATATTGATGCCATGAAGAGTAACCCAAGATTCCACACTTGCTACCTAAGAAAAATGCTCACCCATCTCCCATCTGCTGTGACACACAACACTCATATTTCACCTCACCCTATTTTCCTTAAATCAGCAAAGAGGGCTGCAACCGAACTGATGGATTACGGCAGCCGCTGTTCTGAGGTCAGTTTAGCTGTTGTTCATTTATGCACTGTGTTAGAAGGAGATGGACTTAGGTCAGCACTTTGGGAAATTTATTTTAGTGAAATTTGTTATACAACAAATCAATATACCAATTAGAATGTGAGTAAATTCAACTGTGAAGAATATAATATCAATAATGAAGTCATTCAAATATACTTTTAATGCAATATTATCTATTCAATAATAAAATGACTTGGTTTATATAGACTTCATAGGGCAGAGGTAAAGCCTTTTATTTAATTGAGTTTTAGCAGACACCTAAAATCCTTTTTAGGATTACAGTGCATGTACACTAATGGACATGGTTCAGTCCACATCTAGACAAATGACCACTACATTAACCTCATCTTCCCCTTTTAAAATAAATAAAATGATCTTATAAAGCATTCATTATTTTTATTCCGACCTGCTAATTTTGCTGCTTACTGCCTGATACATGGCATTTTTACAAATATCACCTATATTTATGTTTATAATAAATATTTATAATATTTATTCATGGCAAATCCATGAGAAGAGTTGTACAAACAAGCCTGGGTCACATCAGACAAGGAGTCATACATAGAAACATACCCAATACATCGAGACCTTGTAGACATAATTAAACAAAGGACAAACTGGATAAACTTTAGCAGACTTACAGACACAAACGCTAACAGGGCTGTATAACAAACAAAGACCAGCCAAGAAACATAGTAAACACAGGGTATACATACACAGGGCATAACGAGGGTACTAAAATAGCAACAGCTGGCAACGTTAACAAGGGGCGGGGCTGACAGGGGCGTGGCAGGAGAACACCCCAACCATTAGCACATTGAAAAACAAAACAAAGCCATGACAGGTGGGGGTGGGGCTATATTTGACAAGGTGCATATATTATATATTATATAGATATTATATAGAATCCATATATGGATTATGTGATGTACTACATTTACTACATGGTACTGACCTAAATGAGCAAAAACAATATACTGGACAAATGAACTGCTGACATGCATGGGATCCTAGGTTAGTAAAAATAAGTGGCAAAGCTACAACCTTAACCTTCTGAGTTCATTCTGAGGGTTCTACACAGTATGGAGTATCATAGCAGTGTTTGTCATGGTGTTTGAAGAACGCAGGGCGTGTAGGCTTACCATTGTGTTAGACAATGCAGGGCACAGCGAACGTGATGTCAAAAGCCAGGCAAGAAGTATGGGGCAAAGACATACTGAAGACATACTAAAGACATACTCCTACACACAGCTGCCTGTATGTTACAGCCCCCCAAACAGCTCTGCTCCAAATGACTCAGAACTCTACCAAATCTGGACAAACTGGTTTAAAAGAAAATGCATAAATAAGAAATGAACAAAAACTAAAGCTTTTTATTATGAAAAGGAGAAATTATGGTATGATTATGATTAATAAAAACTATGAATAAAATATTGTTCAATAGTTTGCTCTAGTGACTTCCAGCAATGTGAATGCATTGCCTATGAGTTTATATTAAGAGCAAGGACATAAAATTGAATTCCACCTCCATTCATAAAAACAAGTATGTGCCCTGCACATGACACAGTCCATTGTCAGACATGTGACAGGTCCGCTGAACTACTCCACTCTCATCGGCATGGCAACACTAACAAGCTCAGTCAAGGTGCTAACGGGGTTGAAGAAATTAGCAGGGAGGCGATCCGCTCTTTTACCCTGACGTGATCATTAGTAGGAACAATGGCAAATATCTCTGTAGATGTTGAGCAGCAGGCCCTCAAGTACCTGTCAGTGTAGTTAAAGTCCACTGTGACTAAACCGATAAACAAAACCACAAAGAGAGGAGATCAAAATGTGAAACTAAAGATATACAGCAACTGTTGTATGCAAGTATGTAGGCCAAGCTCAGAAACATGAGGGAGAGGACAGTACAACATTCAGTAAACACATAGATATATGCATACAATGCCAAGTAAAGAACCAAGGGTGTGTTCTAAATAGCCTATATACTATATACTAGTCCTGTGCTGTTTGGGCCCAAGATTAGTGTGCTATATGCAGTATGTGACCAAAACACATATGTGTGAAATATGTGAAATATACCCAGATGACCAAATATTCCACTAAGTAATTAGAGTTGGCTTGTGGTGCACTGCATGCTGCCAATCAAGAGGAACAGAAACCTTTTCACAAGTGGGCAGAACTATGTTCAAATGACCCCAAAGTATGGTTTGTGTTTGCCACATACTGGATACAATACTGCACACTACTACAGGGACCAGTGTATAAAGTGTCAGTTGGGTGGATACATTCCAATTGACTCTCATATATGTTGACCTGTCCACTGCAGAGCAGAAGGTAATGTAAGGTGCTCAGGATGTATGTCAATGGTGGAATTGTGGGTGGAGATGTGGAGCGACGTTGCTGGGGACCACCGGCAGGGGGAGTTTGGGGCTGTGGAGAGAAAACCAGTTAGCCGCTTTGTCCTTACTCATTAAAATGTGTGTGAGGGAAGAGGTTGTGTGGTTTAACTGCCTACGAACTTTCCACATTTAGGTGAGGATAAATACTGCCCAAAGGCAGAATGAGTAGTAACTATGACTTGCAGAGTATGCTTACATAAATGGCCGTCGAAATGTCGTTCTGAATGTAGTGGTTTCTATATACAAATATGTTGGGTAGTCACGTTGTAGCTATAACGCTAGCTTTGCTAGGTAGTTATGCATAGTGCTGAACTGTGCTAACAATTGAGTAACAATTGCTACTAGTAATGAATAATTCAATTAAAAATGGAGATGTTTGTATTTGTGAAAGATTGTAAGACTCATTAAAATGTGCGTGAGGGAAGAGGTTGTGTGGTTTAACTGCCTACTAACTTTCCACATTTAGGGCAATTATAGTAACATTTACCAGCAGGTGGTAAATGGTGCATCTTCATTGCTCTCAAGTAACAGTTGGATTGTGGAGGTGTGGTGGTAGTGTTTCAGAAGCAGCTAGGGGGGCGGTTCCTGTACCATGGTAACACGGGGGGTACCAAGAGTGGAGGAACCATCAACAAACATTCAGACGATGGTCACACAGTGGGCGGCCAAGAGGCAAGTGTCGTGTGTTACGACAATGACACAGCAACGACATGTAACGATGGAACAGCTCACCCACCTGTGGGCAAGTGCAACCAATGACCATTCTAGGGTACAACAGGCATAGACCAACACATGTGCTGCTGTTGACCACCCGTGTTGAGGCAAGCAACACTTTTCCTCAACAGACCTTGGACACATGGTAGACGGTTGTCTGGAGTCATCGAGTCCCATATCCTGTTGAGAAACACAGATGGACTGCTCCACATCTAGCAGGAACCACATGAAGCCACATCTCCTGGAATGTTCTAGGACCATTAGTTATCGTACCACAGGCCTTGAATGTTCTGCTGTTGTTCTTCATGCTGTAATGAACCAAAAAAGTGGACCAAGCCATTTTTAGTTTTTAAAGTGTTCCTAATCCAACCATCTTTCACTGTGTATACAGGACCAGAACAAGGAGCTCTTCTACTAGGGACTTGACAAGGGACAATTACTAGGATGACACAGGTGTGTAGGAGTGGAGGAGCACTGCTCCATTTCCGTGGAAACACAATAACATGGCACAAATAGCACTTGTAAACAGAGACCAAACCTAGAGAGACACAGACAAACAAGTGTAATTACCATGACAATAAAGAAGCATAAAAATGGACATTTGTTTCTCAGACATTTAACCGGAAATGCACTGACCAAGGTCTTCAAACTAGCAAAACTTTGAACACAGAATTCGCATGGCTAACAACGCATTGTACAATCTAATAAAAGACCAGTTGCTGCTACAATATGGCTACAAACTGCAGTTTTCTCTTATTTTGTAATTTCAAAAAAAGGACCCAAAAATGCCTTACCATATAGTGTTTGTTGTTGTTTGTTTTGTTGCACAACAGTTTGGCCATTGCTACAGGAATCCAAATGAGAGTCTGAAATGACTCCTGGTTGTGGACAGAGCACTCAACAGCTCCACTATGTCTTCAGACGGCTAAGAGGGTTCAGAAAGAGCCCCTCAAAATGTTCTGTAGCAGCGCTATTGAAAGCAACTGGGCTCGATACAAAACAGTATCTCTGTATATTAATTCCTTGTATATTATGTGATTTGTGTTCTGTGTGTTAACTACCTCGTGGATCTTTTGATGAGGTTTTCACTTATGCAGTGATAACACCTAACACGTAACAAGTGGTCTTGCCTGCCACTGTTTGCTGAAACAATTAATGACATGTATACAAAAACAATGCTGAAGGCTCCAAATACACTTTGTTGGCCAACTTTTTGCTCTGCTGTTTGTCTTAAGTCATTACATTGCTGCAGAAAGCAGACACCAATACTGTACAAAGCAGATAAGACTGATGGTGGTCCAGCTTGGCTATACATACAGCTGTGGTAATTAGTTCAGGCTGACAAATGAAACAAATTAACTTTGTTTTTTGTTAGAATACAGTATGCTAACTCCGCTATGTCCATGATGAATTATGTGTAACAAATTTATTTGCGCTGTCCCTGTAACATGAAATTTAAAGTGGCTTCCAATGAAATATTGAAACTGAATGTATGTTGGAAGAGTAATGTCCCTTCTTATAAACCTATAACAGCATTAAGATGTAGCGCCTCCTCAAATCGAATGTGTTTGTCCTGTTTTATTTGTTTTCTTCCAATTCAGATGTAACCATTGCCGTTCTCTCTCTGATCCTCTGTGATGCCAAACCTTTGGTGGACTCTCCTTATGTCATATATTCACTCGTCATATTTTTGGAGTTGTTTTTCTACCCTGTTCCGTTTCCTTTCTCTCTATGTCTCTCCTCACCAAAAAGCCTTAACTCAGACCACAGCAATCACACGATATTCGACTCGCATTTCAGTCCCGAATCAAGAGCCCTCACACACCATTTACACAAACATTTAAATATTAATAATTAAGCCCTCAAAGAGCTTTTGCTTAAATTTCCCTTTTTCGGGCCAGGTTTCTTTGTATCACTGACTAATGCTGCTTTATTTCCTCCTCTGAAACAGAAGAGGAGGACTTTGTACAGCTTGTTTATTAGCATCACAATAGCGTAATAATGGGGGAACTAAAAGAGGCTGTTGCTATGAAACGGCTGACAGAGCTGTCACCAAGGTGGAGGTTTGTCTTGTGTTCTGTGGCCAAGGCGTGGGTGGAGAAGGACGTACTGATCCCTCACTAGTCACTAGTCGCCAAGATGAGCGGGCAGTGGTGTGGTAAAACACAGAGGACTACTACTCTCATAACCACACACACACACACACACACACACACACACACACACACACACACACACACACACACACACACACACACACACACATAATAGATGCACAAATGTTGACACTATCAAGTGTTTCATCTTCATCTTCATATTTCTGAATATATGCATATGATTACCATAGGGCAGACATTACATTTCATAGGATAGTACAATCCACAGTAAAAAAAATTCCTTGTCACTTAAAATATAAGCTGGGAACATGCTACAACATTCCTAGGTAATCACAAAATAGAAATGCATAAAAGAATGTGAGGACTTCTGCCTCTAACAATCTTAAAGTCAAGTTTATCTTACAATGACACGCATCTCAGGGGAATTGCCAAGTCTTCAGGCATGCCTGAACCAGGTTTCCCTAAGGTTTCTAACGTTGAAGGGAACAAGCCTATGTGTCTGTTTTACCCCCAACTGAATAACCATATGTCTGTACCAGAGAGAGAGAGAGAGATTTTGCTTTCCATTTAACCAGTTTACCAAACCCAGATATGAGGATGTAGTGACTCATTTTCATAGAACACTGACGACCTCATTTTCTTCCTCTGAGCCACTGTGTTTCTCCCCACATGCTGTAGAACAGAGTTTTCTTAAATTGTATTTATAAAGCACACACACAGGAGTACTATTACATCTCAAAGCTATTATCTACAGCAGGATGACAATTATGGGATGGGGGTGGGGGGTGTGGGGTGGAGGAGTGGGGTTATGCGGTGTCTGACATGCCTAATTAAGGCATTAACCACCCTGGAGAAAATAATGACAAAATGTTCTGAGGGGTAAATACGTATTAAATCTTTTTGAAACATAAGTATTCAGATGGAACTGTTAGTAGCTTTTCACAAACTACCTTATTTGAAAAAAATAAAAATAGACAACACATCTGGGCATAAAAGGGGCCAAATCCAAGTCTTTCCTGATAGGGTCAGTTAAACGAGCAAAAAGTGGTTTTACCTGCTTTTTGTGTGTGTTTTGTATTCACTGGCTGGGTTCAGCAAAGGACTTAGTTTAGATATTCCATCGTTGATCTCACTTCCTACTGACTCTCCAATTTTTCGTGAAGGGATTTTTAGGTTCAAGTGAAGAAAACAGTACAGGCATTTAAAAAAAGCAAGAATAAACTTCATCACAAACCTTCTCACTATGTGGTCTGTAATGGCAATGGTCTATAAAAACAAATTATAGAAATGTGAGATAGCCTAGGATTTGAGTAGAAAGTGTATGCCCAAATTGCCCAAAAGTTTTTAATACTGGCTACAAACCTGATAATGTTAGGATGAAGCACATTAATTATATAACTATAGGCTGTAAATGTTAAGATAAGATAGTCCTTTATTAGTCCCCCACTGGGGAAATTTGCAAATTTGTTCATAGTGATCATCCAGTGCTGCACATTACTCATTGCTGCGTGCAAAGGATGCCAAGTGAAACAGCTCCTGTGCCGCGGTGCTGTGCCTGAAGACCTCCTCTCACCAACATCACCCTTGTTCCTCTCGGTTCTCCTCACCACAGTGCTTACTGTTTTATGGTAATGAGAACACAGATGCTCCATTCCTGCACTTTCTTTTCTCTCCCTCCCTGCTAACGTCCCAAGCATAGTGCTGAGGACATGTTTCCTTTTGGACCTTTTAGATTGGGTTTTTCATTTTTTTAAACCCCAGAAATCCAAAATAAATAATAAATATGTCATGCCAGCTCCAAGTTCTACCGTTCAGGCCACTGTGCATGCTGGCTATTTTCTGAACTACATTTCCCAGACTTCCCCAGTGAGCCAGGTGGTGATCACCCTACAGCCGTCGCTGAATCATGAGCCAATCTCCAGATCATCATGAACTGTTTCATCTTATTCAAATTTTGCTTTTCACTTATAAACACTGTTGTCCTTCACTGTGTTGCTGAGTGACTTTTTAATATTCCTGATTTGTGTTTCCACCCTACTGTTTTTCAACTTGCTCTTTTGTATTTTTTTGCTCTATTTTTGTCTCTTGTTTTTTTTTTTTTACCTTGATTTGGTAATCATCTTGTTCTGGTTTTAAACATAGCCTGAGCTCTGAATATGTCTTTGGTTTGCCTTGTTATCATTTAAATGTTACTGGCAGACTAAACATGAAACATAGATAAAGTAAAGGTGCTTGAGCTATTTTTTACTCTTTCTTTCACCGGTGGGCCAAACTAGTGTGGTGGCCATGATGTCATTTAACCATAAAGTCTCGTCCCTGGGCTGCATGTTCCCTGTAGCTCATGAGGCTCTACTGCTTATAGAACGCTTCCTAAATGAAGAAGCGCTAGTGCTGTTATGGCTGGTCGTGCTGTTATGGATGGTCGTGCTGCTGTATCAGCCTGCAGCAGACTGAGAGAAGCTCCCACTAATGGACTACAAGCAGGATCAACCTGGCTTGCCAGTGCTTCATCAACATAGTCTAGCTTGACTTGGACTTCACAACCATCTGTAAACACACCTGTGCTCAGAGTGTGCAAGACCACCATATTCAAAATCCTCTGGAAACCTAACAAAAAAAACATTATTCAAAAGGTTTAATACTCTACAGCAGAAAGATCCTGCCTTGGTGGCTGGGAGATAATCCCCCTTAAGTCTTACAGAATTAAGCTCTTTGCCTATGATTGCCCATAAACACGGAGAGCGCACACAACGGACTGACTGTCCATTTTGTTGGCAGCCTCATAACAGAAGCATTGATCAGCTGCTCCACACTCCCCAGTCCTCCAAGGGGCACACGCCACACGCAAACACGCTAACACTGCGGCATGTCCAGCCGAAAGGCAGCTTGTGCGTTTTAATGAAGGATAGATGGGGTCGTGCTCGGGCAACACTTCAGAGACGCTCCCCCAGACACAGCGTGACGACTCGATCTAAGAGGGCGACGGCACCGGCCCGTCTCACGCGGCCCCGCTGCCTCCTCTACTTTCAATTAGCTTGCTGACTGAGCTGGTGGGAGCTGGCATGTGCAGGAGGATTACAGGCTCATTACTTGAGGCTGATGGAAGATTCATGCAGAGTTATGAGGGTCCTCTCTCTTGCAGTGAGCTTGAGCTTTGGGCTCCAGTGTTTTGAATTCGACTGCACTCTAATGGCCCGAGCTGCTTGCCTCTGATGGAGGGAGCTGATCAAATCCTTTCTGGAGGATTCCCAATACATTAGTAATCTGCAGTGACTTCAAAAGATAGGAAGTGTGAGATAGAATAAAAGTACAATATATAAATGTATACGCATATGAATTTGAAGATGAAGGTGTCTGTTTTGAGAATTTAGAAGCAGGTGATGAGAAATAAAAAAAAAAAACAATGAGAAGACAGGACAGATTGTGTGTGTGTGTGTGTGTGTGTGTGTGTGTGTGTGTGTGTGTGTGTGTGTGTGTGTGTGTGTGTGTGTGTGTGTGTGTGTCTTTCTACATGGCTGGTTTTCAGCTGTCATTCTGGGTCATTCTTGGTAGCTTATTATTATTTTACCTGCTTCTAACACATGCCTCAGGAGATAGCAAGACCAGACAGGGACAGGCAAAAACAGACAGATGAAGAAGGAGAGAGAGAGGGAGAGAGAGAGAGAGAGAGAGAGAGAGAGAGAGAGAGAGAGAGAGAGAGAGAGAGAGAGAACGAGTACGTTTTAGCTTGGTCGATATGTGGATGTGCTTGAGAAATGCTCTGTGATTATATGGGTCAGGCATCATAATCAATAGCATCAGCCCTTTTCAATCACTAATGCCAAATAGCAGATGGACAGAGCTCTGGAAAGACATGAGATCTGATCTCTGGTCTTTCAGCTCTCCCAGAGCCCTGCGTCCCTCTCACAGACGGAGCAGAGGAGAGGGCAAAGCTCAGTGGACACAGCAGAAGTGACAGCAGATAAAGGTTACATGCCAGATCCATTCTTGCCCTTTGTTTTTTTTTATATTCATGAGGCAAGCCACTAATTACTCAACTACCCAACTACTCAACTGGCTTTAAGCTGAGCTAATGTATGTTATAGATGCCCCAGTAGATGCACACTGCCAAAACCATGGCTCAGTTTGCAGACACAGAGGAACCAGGCTGGATTTAGTTTGCACTGGGAGTGCTGTATGGAGAGACACCTGCATGAATGTCATGAATGACAATTCATGCACACAAACATACAGACACACACATGTAAAAGAAAATTTGAAAAAAAGTCTAGCTATCGTGTAATGTCAGGAATTGGTATGAGTAATCTAACACTCATGTAAGAGTCATGTCGGGCAGCCACACCACATGGTGTGTGTTTCTATGCAGACACTTCATGACTTCATGCCTGATTGTCTCCCAGTTTGTGTCAGACAGCGTGCTAGCTTGGGTGTGAAACACCAGTAAATGTCGTTCGCCCATATGGTTGCTGTTTACCCAGGTGTCTAAGATGGGCAATGGGCCATCGTCACTGCGGCCATTACAGCAGCTACAGACACCAGCTCCAGGCTCACAGCCTCCAGAATCAGCCTGTGCATGCTGCACCTCCTGGGTGCTCACGCCCCACAGTGGGAGGACAAGAGATGCTAATTCGCTGAGAAGCTCATCAACTTATCTTAAGTGACTCTTCTGTAAATCAACCATTCTTAGTGCCAGTCCTGCGGGATCCCTGCCCTGCCTTCTGATTTTGATTTCCTTATGTTTTCCCTCTAACACTCCTAAATTACCTTTTGGGGGGGGGGGGGGGGGGGGGGGGGGTATCCTGGGTTGGGCAGAAACGTGACACACAAGGACAGACAGCCCAAACATTCATGAAGAGCACTGTAATAATAGAAGAACAAGAATTTAAGTCAAACACACAAAGACCAAACTCAAAATGCAGGACAACTAGAGAACCAGAAACATGAAGGAAGATTAGATCATGTATTCGGAATGAGCAAGACCTTGCAGTGATAATATTCTTTTTAAGTGCCGTTCTTTCAAGAGGCAGAAAAGAGGTTTCAAGTGTTTCTGTGAGGAGGTGGCCAGTGTCTGGAGAAGCAGCATGCTCCCTTTCGTAGACGAAGACCTGAGAACCGTGGTAATCTAAAAAGATCAACCACTTTCACACTGACAGCTCACACGACGAAGGTGAGGGTCTCACGGAGGTGACTCTCACTTTGGAAGATGAAATGTGTGCTGGGCTCTAGTGCTCAGAGCACATGTTTACTGCCTGCAGGACTTGGGCACAAGACCAGGTGTGGCTGCTGTCCTCAGCCTTTACCCCGCTTAGAATAACATAGAACATCATACGCCTGCTTATTAACCATAAGGCTCTGTGATCATTGCGGTTATCAGCTTGGTTGTGTTAACGTAAAGGGGAATATAGGCCAGCAGTGATCAGTGCTGGTTATGGTGACGGGGAGGACAGCTGTGATCTGCTGCAAATGCTGCTCATTATTCTACAGTGCTTTGGCATGAGCATCATCTTTCATCATCATCTTCATTATCATCAACATTGTCATCATAATCACCTCTGGAGTGTGAAATCTGCTCTTCGGAGAGAGCCGGTTCTCTGCGCATCCTGATTGGGGCACAGAAAGTTCTGTGGTAAGCACAGCTGTGCGGACATGCCGCTAATCTTCAGCGCTTCAGCCTCTGAAGCTGCAGAGAGTGGAGCTCATGGGAAGGTTTTCTCAGCGCCGCCCCCTCCCACACGCCTCCAGCACCATCCTCCTTCTGCTCGGCCCCTGCACCTTCCTCCACCTGGCGGAGTTATGGAGGACGTTATAATTGCCGAGTCATGACAACAAGCGACACAATAAAACTTTTATTCCTGTTTGCCCTCGTTCTTTAGACGTTAATCTCTGCCAGCACTTTAACTATGAGAATGGGGCAATCTGAACATTATTAAGATGTATAGTGGCTTTGAGGGCTGTGTGGAGTACTACAGTCAGGACTGACGTACACCCAACAAGGGCTCTCGAGGCCTTTTTAGTATATTTGCAGAGAACACAAACACACATGCACACCCGCTCTTGACACACGAGACAGTGCGGAGGAGCTGAAGTGCTTGGGGATGCATACATTACGTTTGTCAGATAGTTCATGGGAAATGATAAATACAGTGCGTGAGAAAGCTCACCTCATCCTTCTCCATCTCCTTCTCTCTCTATTCAATTCCATCTCTGTGGCTTCTTGATATATCCAGCACATGCTTACACACACACACACACACACACACACACACACACACACACACACACACACACACACACACACACACACACACACACACACACACACACACACACACACTCACACACTCACATAAGATCATGCATGAACATTTCAACCATTCTCCATTAGCCCCAGGAAACCTTGTGCGGAGGTGGCTTCTGTTAACCCTAAAAGAGAGAAAGAGAGAAGGAAAGAAAGTAATTGTTGACAACATTAAATATTCATATTCATGACATGAGCAGTAGATTTCTTGACTCGGCAATCCAACTCGGCAGTTCGCTTGTTTGTGTGACTGTATTATTCGCATATTTATAGGTTTTACATGGAGTTCAACTCAGCATTCATCATCGTACCGACAAGGCGCTCAGGTCTTTGTGGTACACTTTAGTCTCTCGCTGTTTCGTCAGGAAGGTTCACGGAGTCTTGGAGGGGTTGGGAACATTTCAAGAGCCCTCTGAATTAATGACAATAATTCAAGCAAACAATGCAAGCAAGCACTAGCTTGGCTGCCTGGTTATTTATAGTTGGCTATAAACAAGCTTTTCAAGGGTCTCCGGTATATTTCAAGGTCCATGGCCACACTGGCCTTGAGGTTCATAGGCTGTGGTCGTTCCTTAACACCGCTGTCCTGAGGTCATGAATTGTGACACTGGAATTATAAAACATATCGCTGAAGGTTTATTCCATATAGAATCTGGATGTGAATGTAAACACAACCGATACTACAGCTATCGCTGAAATTTTGGTGCTGAGTAAATATATGTGTTAGACTCTAATCAGGACGATAATGGGTTTGGAGACTATAGGACAAATCAATAATCATGATATTTCTGTGTAGCGCTACTCCTTTCTGGACATTCGCTTTGCAAGCTTGTTCTTAAATTGTATGTCTGTCTATGGTTATTTGCGCTTCTTGGCAAACGTCTAACTTGCAAAACACTTGGTAATGACATTGACTCATGTAGTGTAGTAGTAGTCTGACTCAATGGTGTCTTGAATTCTGGCCTATCTGTACTATTACCTAGAATGTATTCTGTGATCAGAAGCAAAGCACTTAGTAAGTCGCTCTGGATAAGAGCGTCTGCTAAATGCTGCAAATGTAAATGTAAATGTAAGCATGGCTCATTACACAAAGATAGGCAGTGCAGACACAGTTATGGATCACATACAGTTCCTCAGCTGTGCAGCTCTTCATCGTGTGAATGTTGTCAGCAGGCTAGGACCACCGCCCACACCCATGTATCTCCTGCATTCTCTGATAACAACATGTCCCTGTAGACCTAAAAGAAACGTAAAATAAAAATGTTTTTGTTATTACTTTTGTAATTTTTTGTAATTACTACAATTTCTGTAAGTATTTTTTTCAAACTAACTAATAATAAAATAATTAATTGTGTACTCACAAATTAAATAGATAATAAGGGCCATTATAAGCAATTTCTGGAAGCACAATTGATGTGGATTAATCATGTTTTGTAGTCAGAGTAGTTCTAAAAACCAGGTGGTTTCATTTAACTCAGTAGAAGCAGCATAGAACTCAAAATTATAAAAAGAGAGAAAACTCTCGCCACAGAAATCATCAGTCATAGGTAGCTTACATTAGCTTACATCCCCTTCTAGGAAGGTTCCTGTCTGATTCCAGTTATGGAGGACAGATCTAATGAGTTTAATAAGGTGCTTGAGTAGAGATGGCAGACACATTTCTAGATTATTTTTTCTTTTCCCCTGTTCATGTGGCATTAACATTGAACAAGTGGCCAGAGTGTGGAGTGTGGAGTGTTGGCTCATGGACAGGACGCCTTACGCTTCACTCTGAAGAATGAAGAGGCATGTTGACTGGGGAGAAGTGAAGAAGGAAGTTAAAAAAAATGAAACAACCGATAACTGTATCTAGGGAAACACCAAATGCAGACTGTAACCAGGGAAACACCAAAGGCAGACTGTAACCAGGGAAACACCAAATACAGGCTGTAACCAGGGAAGCACCAATATCAACCTGTAGCCAGAATGCAGTTTATGGCTATTTTCTGGCTATTTGCATTTCACCTCAGGTCTCGATTTTTGCAAATGGGATTCCAAAATAACCCTTTAAAAACTGTGTATATCAATATGATATTAATTAATGATCACTGTTCTTGGATTTATAATTAATCATGTTTAGATTATTGTAAACAAACTAAATACTTAAATGGACTTGCTCAGACTGAACAATAATACCCTCCCATTTTTATATTAGTGATGTTCTGAAAAATGAAGATGATTTAAGTTTAATAATGCACGCCTATTAAGAATTAAAAATGGATTAAAAAAATTGTTAAAAAAGTCTAAAGGTGGCTGGCAGTGAAATACTCAAATGCAGCTCTATATAGAAGTAAGAAGTGTCCTTTAACTGGGCAGAGTTGCATAAGCACTTACTGTCTGCTTATTATTCTAAGTGTTTCCTGTAGTGCAAATAACATGTTTTCTATACTGGGTAAGACCAGCTCATAATCAGACTACTGTGTACAAGTTTGGTACCAAGTAATCAGAGCTATGGAGTGTCTCTGGAGGGGTGATGGGCCTCTGCCCATCTTGCTATATCTTTTTCCATCTTTGAAATAAACAGCTGGATTTTTAGGACTGCTGGTTAATGTGTAGCATTAATGGGCTGAATTTCAGAAACAGAAAAAAATATGTCACGCACGAACAGATTAATTGAGAATTAGACTGTATTAAAATACAATAAAGGTGAATACAGAGAGAAGGAGAGAAGCAACCAAAGGCCAATCTGACACCATCTGACACTAAGCAGCATAGAAATATAAGAGATGATGCCACTAATATGCTAATTAGGACATGACGTTCTCTATAGCGATATTTAGTGTCTTTTCAAGCATAATTTCGGTAATTTCCTTTGAGACTTCAATTAGCATCTTTAGAGAGCTAAATAAGCCACTCTGTACATGCCATAAAACCAATCCAAGCATTCCCATATTAGAGAAAATCATTAAAAATATCAACAAGAATGAATAGTATGTGAGTATATTAAATGGCTGTTCTATTAAAGGACTGTCATTGGCTCTGGTGGTACTAATAGGCACTGATACACCACTGTATTTTCAAACAGTTTAATTATCTCTGGCACAGTTTATGAAGACAATCAATACTCAGAAATCACAAAACCAGTTCATTATAAATACAACAATATTTACATCCATTTCACAATAATTGATATAACAAAAGGCCTCTATAGCTAAAAGACATCTCAGCAATATTAAATCATCATAAGTAGCAGCTGTTCTCTGAACATGTCATAAACTGAGTGATAACCACCAAGCACAAATATCACAGCTTTAATAGATTGACCCATACGCTCTGAAGCTCCTGACACAACTCCCAAGTGCAATTACGGTCTTTAGTGTAAACGCCATTGTAAACACTCTCATTATCACTCCTATAGAGGCAATAGCCTTTTACACTTGATCATTTAACACAGACTCATCCAAATCAGCTGTTTATGACCTTATACCCATCAGCCTATCAGAATGCAGCGAGGGCAGGTTGATGTTTGGTGTGATCTGTGTCCAGTGGCTTTTTATTATTAAAACATTTACGTGGACTTTTTGCAAACAATAAACATGGGAAGTTATGCTAACGAGTGACACATGCATTTCCACAAAACTGTAAGTAAATGTATTTCATCCTGGGAAAAAGAAGAAACAAAAGAAAAAAAATCACACAATCAAAATGCTTTATGTTTCCCAGTAACACTGGCAACATCGATTGTGTTCCTTTAGGATAATGATTTGCCATCAAATATTACATTACAATCATCATCATCATCATCATCTTTCTTACATGTGTAATGTATGGTCTTGTGACTGCTGGGATTTTGAAGGCATTATTTTGCAACCAATCACTTGCCCTTTTTTTCTTGAAGCAGTTTCTCTTCAGATTTGATCTGAAGAACACCTCTGGGTTCATTTCCAGCTGTGCACTCATTTTTCTCTAGCAATGTTAAGCAGCCAGTTTGGGACAATCAACTGAAAATGATACCATGCACATTTTTTCCACTGTGCACACATGCATTCAGAGGTGATCATGCAGAGGTGAACACACAACAAATGTTATCAAACCATCTGCAGTATTAAGAATTATGCAATTACTATTCATCATTGTTGTGGTTTATTGTGGTGTTTCCCTATTATTTATAAGCCATTACACAACATAAACAATGTTTGTTGACTCTCATACTAAAGTTTAGCATGAATATATTGTTTTTGCCCTCTTTGATACCCATGGTCAATTTTACTTACACAATGTTTTATACAGAAGTATTTGTACCACCAAGATACCAAGACAGACCTAATTAAAACTGTCAAATGTTAATTCCCCATAATGGCTGCCTTTAAGACCTTTAGATCTGAGACGGCCCTCCCCACTCAGAACCAACTCAGAACATGCTGCGTTCAGGCAACACTAAACATGCCTGTTGTGCCCCCCCCCCCCCCCCCCCCCCCCCCCCCCCCCCTCCTCCAGCGGAAAAGTTCACCCTCCTGCCGGGGGCCGTGTAGGAGCTGACGAACTCCTGCTCCGTGTCATATTCGGGGCTTTGGCGGGACGAGTCCTTAATGACGCTGTAGTAGACGGGGGCGCAACGTTTCACCCCCTTCTCCTTCCCGCCGGGCCGCTCACAGCGGCAGAGCTTCTTGAAGGCCGCGCGGAACTTCTGCGACATGGCGTTGTAGATGATGGGGTTGATGGCGCTGTTGGTGTAGATGCTCATGCGGCAGAAGAGCAAGAACCAGGCGTCCAGGTACGGCGGGTCCATGAAGGAGTTCACCACCACCAGTGTGCGGTATGGCATCCACAGCAGGGCGAAGAGCACCACCACTACGGCCAGCATCTTCGTCACCTGCGGTGGAGAGTAACAGTATTGAACAACAGAGGGTGCTGGCCAGACAACACCACACACCACGAAGACAACTCAGAACTTACTCCTGTATCCATGTCACTGAACTACTGACTGTTGAAATCAATCACTTTATATGAATATACTGTCAGTACGGTTCAGTGACATAGTTTGTACTGCCATTCTATTAAATACATTTAACATTTTGTATATTTCCTATTTTCCATATATTGTAAGCCAATGAAGAACAACTTGTGTTAATGATATGGTTCTAGTCCCATGATGCACTATTATTGCCGCGTGGTCCAATTTGCCAAATATCTTCACTAAGAGAATGACCCAATCCAGCAGCAGGTCTGAGAGCCTGCTGTGGTGGGAAAGGAGTAACATGAAATGATAAGTCTAATAATGTAAACCAGAAACAGAGTCTTTAGTCATGTTAAAACTAAACTATATGCAAACAACTAAGCAAGAACCGAATTCAGAGACAGATGGGAATTAATTCAAACACTTGCGTAGGTTCCATAATAACTGGACGAAAATATTTCAGAAAAACCTTTAATACCATTATTGGGCAATTGGTTATCGAAAGGTTTGCTTTTGAAATAACAGCAGTTTATGACAAGAAATGCTATTTGGATTGTCTTGTCATAAACTAATGCTGCACCTGTTTTCTGGAGGACACTGCACCCTTGCTTGGCTTGGAGGAGACCTTCACTGTGCTGGTTGTCCGTCCCTGATGGATCGAGTCATTTCCTCTTTCTGACAAATCTGAGGGCAACGGGTTCAAGAACAGTATCCTGGCAATCAACCCGTACAGCACAGTAGCCACAATGAGGGGAATCACATAAAACAGTGTGAAGTCCAAAAAGTAAATTGGCATGTAGAGGTTCCTTGACACCCGGTAGCCACATCTGACCACGACTCCATTAGCGTAAACCATCTCGTGCGTATCAACAAGGAAAAACCACATGATGCAGTAGAGGGAGGTGAAAATCCAAACGCCACCAATGATCTTCTTGGCTCTGGACACGGTACATATGAACTGTGCTTTTATGGAGTGGCATATCGCAATGTACCGCTCGACGGTGAAAGCCGTGATAGAACAGGAGGAAACATTGATGCCCAGGTACTGCAGGTAGGTAATACACAAGCAGCCAGTGTAACCATAGATCCAAGATGAAACCACCTCAGAGATGTTGGGCAGTCCAGCGGCCAGGAGGACGATGAGATCTGCAATGGCCAAACTCACCAGGTAGCAATTGGTTGGAGTCATCATGTGTTTGGTGCGGAGAACCACCAAGACCACCATAATGTTGCCAGCTATCCCCACACCACAGATCAGCAGTGAAAGAAAAATGGTGATCACCTGGACTTCCAAAGAATTCTCAGGCATATTGGCCAAAGGTTGACTGCTGGTAAAGTTTGTAGCCATGCTGTGAGTCACGTTTTCCATCGTAGGAGGAATTGGCTGCTTTCAGTCCTGCACTGCTGAAGGAGGGTTCTCTGGAGAGGTGTGACTGATCTCTCCAATTTCTCACCATCAGTTCCCAAAACAGAAATCCTGCAACAAATATACAGAGTAGAGAAAAATCTTATTTCAGGGTTTTCTAAAAGAAAACCAATTTCAATTTGAGAAATGAAATAACGGGTGTACAGATAGTTGTATTTAATCAAGGAACTTCATACCAATCTACTTCCAAGCTCATCGTCAGTGTGTGCAGAAAAAAAGTAAAAGGGAAAGAATTATAACCACTTACCATGATTATTCCTTTTTGATTATTTATGTGATCTGAAATCCGGTGGTGTGGTAGAATGGAGCCGGGTGGTGGGGGAGAGACCGAGCGAAGCGTTAAGAACTTCCGCAGTGTGTTCTACTCCAGTGAAGTGCTCCTCCTAATGAAGAAGCCGTATGCTGCAGAGTGCTACCCCTCCGTCACGGCATCCTCCTTTTCTCCCTGTGCCCCCCTCTCTCACTCTCTCTCCTCTCTCACTTTCTCTCATCCTCTAACAGCTAACCCTCTACCAACTAACCCTCCGTTTCCCCCTTTCTCTGTGGCATCTCTCCCCCTCCCACTCTTCATGTCTTTTTCCTTTAGAAAACCCTCCTTAATAACCCCCTCTCATTATCTTGCTTCGGTTTAAACCCAAAAGTCAAACTCCAGGGAAACTTACTTAACTTTTACAGATACTTTCACACATACTGATCTTGAGGCTACAACACATACACATTTCTGTTCTATTCTACTCTAACATGTGCACCATGGTACCCAGTGATCAAAGCATCACGCTTGGTCATTTGGGAAGGCTGATTTTAGAACTGTACATGTTGGGAACAATATTTTATAATACCATAAAATATGAAATAATTATATTGTCACTTTGTTCACTTTGATCACTCAGTGATCAGCTCTACACAATTACAACTAGGTAATATTCAGCGCGTGTCTTAATGATGAAACATGCTAGATGTACCTTTAAAACAATACCCCCCCCCCCACCCCACCCATCCATCTCTGAAGCACGGCTGTCTCTGATACATGCCTTTGCTCGATAACATGGCAGAGTGTGCTGGTGGCACCAACTACCTGCTGTAAATTAGTGTGCACATTCATTTGTGTGTGTGAGCTGTTAGAGGTGAGAGTGCTACAGCACAAGAGGTGTCCATTTGCTCTGCTGTTGTGAGCATGAAAGAGTCCCGCTGCCCCTTCCATTTACCTCACGTCTGCCTTCTCTCGTCAGCCCTCCACCCACCTCCACCCATCTCTCATACGCAACTGTTCTAACCCTGAGTACAGGCTTCTCTC
The DNA here is from genome assembly GCF_052324685.1 of Brachyhypopomus gauderio. Classification (NCBI taxonomy): domain Eukaryota; kingdom Metazoa; phylum Chordata; class Actinopteri; order Gymnotiformes; family Hypopomidae; genus Brachyhypopomus; species Brachyhypopomus gauderio. The sequence continues at coordinate 140,714 of NW_027506890.1, forward strand.
TACATGGTTTAACAAATCATTCCAGTGCAAAGAAAGAATAGAACTTCTAAATGTGCCATTTAGTGAGTGTCTTGTGAGTGTTTGTTTTATTTTTAGCTTTTTAAAAGATGAGACACAAAGACACTAAAAAGAACAAAATAACATATTTTGCCTCCCAATAAGGAACAAGCCTGTCAATGTTAAAAATCACCCAAGCCAGTTGTGTTCTATTCCTGAGAGTCTGAAGAAGATTTAATTAAAAATATAGCCGCAAGCGGCGATTGGCGGGTTCACACAAAAAAAGGCAAAAAAGCCCAAAGGGTCTTTTAGACCAACAAGTGATATGAAGCTACTTCAGTCCAAAAAATGGACAGATAATGTAATTTGCAAAAAATTATTCAACTGGGGCAATAAAGGCCCAAAAGATCAAAACAAAATGTATTGGCAAAATGATTCAGATCATAGAAGTTAATCAAATGCTGTGATTAGCTTTGTATGTGTGTGTTTGTGTGTTTTTTCATGTATGCATTAAGGGCTTTGTTGGTTGGCTTGAGCCAATGAATACAGCTGAAGTAGAATTTTGTTTCTAGGCCATACAGTGTGGAAGATATATGCAAAATAATTCAGACCATACAACTAAATCAAATGCTGAGATTAGGTTAAAAGCACTGACCCAGGGGCCTAGTCAAATAAATATACCTTTGGCTGAATTTGACTGAAGTTGTGATCATAGCAGCAGGGGAGCTCTTGTTAATGCCCCACATGTAAACCCCACTCTTTAACCCTTTTCATTTAGCTGACAAAATCTGTCACATGTGAATCTCAAACAAACCAAAGAGTGATGGCTTAGTATACAATAAAATAACACAAATATTCTTATCTCTGCCTGTTCATGATGTTCTCATCCCTACTCTGACATGTTCTCACTGTTGTGCCCTTAGTAGGGAGGCCACTAGGAATGTGTATCTAACAAGACTTTGATGATAAGTAAAGCATGCAGTTATTTAGAGGTTGTGTGTGAAATGTGAATTACATGTCTCTGTCCTCTCTTATGTCATTTCAGGATGTATAGAGGGCATGTGTTGAGAGTGTGGATGGAAAAATGAAGCTAAATATCAGATAGTGTGTTGGAAATGGCTAGAGAAATGTATATATGTAGCATATAGGAAGTCCTGTGTGAGGGTGTGTGGAAAAAAGAAGTTAAATATCTGTATATTAGTCACTGGGTAATTGGTAGTAATGGCTAGAATTAGTGTGTATGTGAAACCTATAGGCCAGAGAGGCCTTTGTTTTTGTGAGTGCATGTGAAAGAGAGAGAGGGAGGAGGGAGAGCCCAAGGGTTGTAAAGTGTTAGAAGCATGGGGGAGTGGAGGAGGGGGGCAGCGTGTGTGAGAATGGCAAACGTGCGTGTCTTATTCAACTGAGGCAATAAAGGCCCAAAAGATCAAAATAAAATGTATTGGCAAAATGATTCAGATCATAGAAGTTAATCAAATGCTGTGATTAGCTTTGTATGTGTGTGTTTGTGTGTTTTTTCATGTATGCAGTAAGGGCTTCTTGAGGCTTTTTTGGTTAGCTTGAGCAAAGGAATACAGCTGAAGTAGAATTTTGTTTCTAGGCCATACAGTGTGGAAGATATTAGCAAAATGATTCAGACCATACAACTAAATCAAATGCTGAGATTAGGTTAAAAGCACTGACACACTGACCCAGGGGCCTAGTCAAATAAATATACCTTTGGCTGAATTTGTCAGAAGTTGTGAACATAGCAGCAGGAGAGCTCTTGTTAATGCCCCACATGTAAACCCCACTCTTTAACCCTTTTCATTTAGCTGACAAAATCTGTCACATGTGAATCTCAAACAAACCAAAGAGTGATGGCTTACTATACAATAAAATAACACAAATATTCTTATCTTTGCCTGTTCATGATGTTCTCATCCCTACTCTGACATGTTCTCACTGTTGTGCCCATAGTAGGGAGGCCACTAGGAATGTGTATCTAACAAGACTTTGATGATAAGTAAAGCATGCAGTTATATAGAGGTTGTGTGTGAAATGTGAATTACATATCTCTGTCCTCTCTTATGTCATTTCAGGATGTATAGAGGGCATGAGTTGAGAGTGTGGATGGAAAAGTGAAGCTAAATATCAGTTAGTGTGTTGGAAATGGCTAGAGAAATGTATATATGAAGCATATAGGAAGTCCTGTGTGAGGGTGTGTGGAAAAAAAGAAGCTAAATATCTGTATATTAGTCACTGGGTAATTGGTAGTAATGGCTAGAATTAGTGTGTATGTAAAACCTATAGGTCAGAGAGGCCTTTGTTTTTGTGAGTGCATGTGAAAGAGAGAGAGGGAGGAGGGAGAGCCCAAGGGTTGTAAAATGTTAGAAGGGTGGGGGAGTGGAGGAGGGGGGCAGCGTGTGCGAGAATGGCACGTGCGTGTGGGCTGAGCAGCTCTCGTCTTCTCCCTGCACAGCTCAGTATGGAAAATGAAAATATTTACTGTAGAGCTGTTTGTGGACGGATTTGGCTCAAAATTGGCACATCACACCACAATGGTCATGTGAATGTGGATGTCAATTTTCATAACAATCAGAAATACTATGGCGTAGTTATTGAACTGTGAATTTGATGTGTTACGATGGTAGCATTATGATGCATATGAAAAATATTAATTTGTGAAAACCTTAGGATTTTCTCCCTAATCTTAGCATTTCAGAGTCTGCTGAGTATTACAAGGTGTGATTTAAAGGTGATGGAGTTAAAATGCTAGGACTAGTATGAAAATGACAAGTTATATATATTTGATAATAGTGAAAAAGTGGTACATTTTTGCAAAGCACATGTAATTAGAAAGTTGCTAGGAATTCTGCATACAATCATATGAGTGCAAGCATTTCTTGATAAGTGAAAATATGTAGGAGAAATTCTGGATTTTCTAGTATAGCGCCACCTAGTGGTGCAATTCCCTTCTAACATGAGTATGTCTTAGAGGGTGTGTACATGAACATACCATGTCAGTTTCATGTGTATGTACCTATGGTAAGTCTGTCAAATGGCCAATTAATTCAAATAAAAATTAATTGGCTCATGGCGGCCATGTTTTTTGAGTGATGAGGTCATCATTGTGTGCCTTGATACCACTTGGGCCCCTGATGATGCCTGTAAAGTTTGGGCTTGATGTGACTAATGGTTTCTGAGAAACAAATTTCCCCATGTTATAGCGCCCCCTATTGGACAATCGTGGCCAGCTTTGACCTGTGACCTCTGAGTCATGTGCCCTAACAACTGATAAATTTTCATAAAGATAGGTCAAAGCATTGCTGAGATATAGCTGCTGAAGTCAATTTGGCCACGCCTCAGAGCTATTGATTGACATGTGACAACCAGACTGTATACCAATGTCACAGTTTTGTTGATGTTCCTTGATAATGAGATTCTTGTGAATATTTTGACACCAAGATTGTGGTGATCAGATGAAAAACCAGGGACTAGTATAAAAAAGTAGGTTTTGCATATTATGCAAATTAGCAAAAAATCTAAGTAGGCGGAGCTTAATGGTTCTTGAGGCTTTTTTGTTTGTCTGGAGCCAAGGAATGCACCTGAAGTGGAATTTTGTTTCTAGGACCTACGGGGTGGGAGATATGAACCCAAACGCAAAATGCTGCGCTATAGCGCCACCATCAGGCCAATGTGGGTGTCTGTACTTTAGCACGGTCCCGCAAACAGACTACACCATTCTGCCAAGATTGGTCTTCCTGGGCCTTATGGTCTAGGCTGCAGTATGCGTTTTATGCGGAGAAAAATAATAAATATAGCCGCAAGCGGCGATTGGCGGGTTCACACAAAAAAAGGCACAAAAGCCCAAAGGGTCTTTTAGACCAACAAGTGATATGAAGCTACTTCAGTCCAAAAAATGGACAGATAAAGTAATTTGCAAAAAAATATTCAACTGGGGCAATAAAGGCCCAAAAGATCAAAACAAAATGTCATGGCAAAATGATTCAGATCATAGAAGTTAATCAAATGCTGTGATTAGCTTTGCATGTGTGTGTTTGTGTGTTTTTTCATGTATGCAGTAAGGGCTTCTTGAGGCTTTTTTTGGTTGGCTTGAGCAAAGGAATACAGCTGAAGTAGAATTTTGTTTCTAGGCCATACAGTGTGGAAGATATTAAACAAAATGATTCAGACCATACAACTAAATCAAATGCTGAGATTAGGTTAAAAGCACTGACACACTGACCCAGGGGCCTAGTCAAATAAATATACCTTTGGCTGAATTTGTCAGAAGTTGTGAACATAGCAGCAGGAGAGCTCTTGTTAATGCCCCACATGTAAACCCCACTCTTTAACCCTTTTCATTTAGCTGACAAAATCTGTCACATGTGAATCTCAAACAAACCAAAGAGTAATGGCTTACTATACAATAAAATAACACAAATATTCTTATCTTTGCCTGTTCATGATGTTCTCATCCCTACTCTGACATGTTCTCACTGTTGTGCCCATAGTAGGGAGGCCACTAGGAATGTGTATCTAACAAGACTTTGATGATAAGTAAAGCATGCAGTTATTTAGAGGTTGTGTGTGAAATGTGAATTACATGTGTCTGTCCTCTCTTATGTCATTTCAGGATGTATAGAGGGCATGTGTTGAGAGTGTGGATGGAAAAATGAAGCTAAATATCAGTTAGTGTGTTGGAAATGGCTAGAGAAATGTATATATGAAGCATATAGGAAGTCCTATGTGAGGGTGTGTGGAAAAAAGAGGCTAAATATCTGTATATTAGTCACTGGGTAATTGGTAGTAATGGCTAGAATTAGTGTGTATGTGAAACCTATAGGCCAGAGAGGCCTTTGTTTTTGTGAGTGCATGTGAAGGAGAGAGAGGGAGAGGGAGAGCCCAAGGGTTGTAAAGTGTTAGAAGCATGGGGGAGTGGAGGAGGGGGGCAGCGTGTGTGAGAACGTGCGTGTCTTAGCAGCTGTCTATGCCTCCCTGCACTGGTCAGTATGGAAAATGAAAATATTCACTGTAGAGCTGTTTGTGGACGGATTTGGCTCAAACTTGGCACACAGCACCACAATGGTCATTTGAATGTGGCTGTCAATTTTCATAACAATCAGACATACTATGGCATAGTTATTGAACTGTGAATTTGATGTGTTACGATGGTAGCATTGTGATGCATATGAAAAATATTAATTTGTGAAAACCTTAGGATTTTCTTGCTAATCTTAGCATTTCAGAGTCTGCTGAGTATTACAAGGTGTGATTTAAAGGTAATGGAGTTAAAATGCTAGGACTAGTATGAAAATGACAAGTTATATATATTTGATAATAGTGAAAAAGTGGTACATTTTTGCAAAACACATGTAATTAGAAAGTTGCTAGGAATTCTGCATACAATCATATGAGTGCAAGCATTTCTTGATAAGTGAAAATATGTAGGAGAAATTCTGGATTTTCTAGTATAGCGCCACCTAGTGGTGCAATTCCCTTCTAACATGAGTATGTCTTAGAGGGTGTGTACATGAACATACCATGTCAGTTTCATGTGTATGTACCTATGGTAAGTTTGTCAAATGGCCAATTAATTCAAAGTAAAATTTATTAGCTCATGGCGGCCATGTTTTTTGAGTAATGATGTCATCATTGTGTGCCTTGATACCACTTGGGCCCCTGATGATGCCTGTAAAGTCTTGGCTTGATGTGACTAATGGTTTCTGAGAAACAGTTTTTCCCATGTTATAGCGCCCCCTATTGGACAATCTGGGCCAGCTTTGACCTGTGACCTCTGAGTCATGTGCCCTAACAACTGATAAATTTCCATGAAGATTGGTCAAAGCATTGCTGAGATATAGCTGCTGAAGTAAATTTGGCCACGCCTCAGAGCTATTGATTGACATGTGACAACCAGACTGTATACCAATGTCACAGTTTTGTTGATATTCCTTGATAATGAGATTCTTGTGAATGTTTTGACACCAAGATTGTGGTGATCAGATGAAAAACCAGGGACTAGTATAAAAAAGTAGGTTTTGCATATTATGCAAATTAGCAAAAAATCTAAGTAGGCGGAGCTTAATGGTTCTTGAGGCTTTTTTGTTTGTCTAGAGCCAAGGAATGCACCTGAAGTGGAATTTTGTTTCTCGGACCTACGGCGTGGGAGATATGGACCAAAACGCAAAATGCTGCGCTATAGCGCCACCATCAGGCCAATGTGGGTCTCTGTACTTTAGCATGGTCCCGCAAAGAGACTCCACCAATCTGCAATGTTTGGTGTCTCTGGGCCTTACGGTCTAGGCTGCAGTATGCGTTTTATCAGTAGAAAAATAATAATAAGAAGAAAAAAGAAGAAAAATTCTAGCAATTACAATAGGTTTCCCACACTATGTGTGTGAACCCTAATAAATATAGCCGCAAGCGGCGATTGGCGGGTTCACACAAAAAAAGGCAAAAAAGCCCAAGGGTCTTTTAGACAAACAAATTGGCCTCTTGGCCTCAATAGGCAAAAAGAAGCCCAATAGGTCCTTTAGACCCAAAAGTGAATAGAAGCTGTTTGAGTGGAAAAAATGCATAAGTAAATCAATGTGACAAAACATTCAATTCAACTGAGGCACTAAAGGCCCAAAAGGATCAAAATAATGTGTATTGGCAAAATGATTCAGATCACAGAACTAAATCACATGCTGAGGTCAGCTTTGTGTGCGTTTGTGTGGTGTTTCATGTGAGCAATTGTTTTCAGTCAGTTTCGGTGTTTGGCCACTAGATGGAGCCCAAGTACTATCATACTGATATCTCATTAATCTCAGTAATGCAATGACATTTTGGTGAATTAAAAGGTTCATTTCTGGTCAGGCAGTGCACTTTTTGTTATGAGATGTAATTGCAATGTTATAGACCTCATTGATCTGAATCATACAAGCCCCATTACTTGTCTGTATTCTGCATAACAAGATTGCTGCGTGAGTTTTTATGATTTCTCAGGTTTTTGGGTACTGTAGCGCCTCCGACAGGCCAATTTGAACCACACTTGGCCTACCTCACAAGGACCTCAGTCTATAAAAGCCTTTCAAATTGGGAGTTGATCACTTACATGGTTTATGAGTTATAGCAATAAAGGTCATTTATGGCATGGCCAGAAGGATATAATGGAAAAATTGACCAATCAGACAAATAAAAATGCAACATTTTTTCCTTATTTAGTTAACTACAGTGTCTACAGATTATGCCTATGCCATTTTTGCCATCATTGGATCAAATTCCTAGGACTAGTTCTTAAAGAGCTATTTTCAAACAATTGATGAATGTGACAAAAGTATGCATTTTTTAATAGGACTTGTAATTGCAAAGTTGTCAGGTCTCCTGCAAGGTATAAAATGAAACAAGTTGCATGTTCCTAAGTGAAAATTTGGAGGAGTTATGTATGATTTTCACAAATAGCGCCACCTAGTGGCCAAATGTTTCAACACTGCACAGTATGACACATAGTCCTGGGATATGTACAGTGATGAGGTTTCATGTTGATTGGCCAATGGTAAGTCTGTCAAATGGCCAATTAATTCAAATAAAAATTAATTGGCTCATGGCGGCCATGTTTTTTGAGTGATGAGGTCATCATTGTGTGCCTTGATACCACTTGGGCCCCTGATGATGCCTGTAAAGTTTGGGCTTGATGTGACTAATGGTTTCTGAGAAACAAATTTCCCCATGTTATAGCGCCCCCTATTGGACAATCGTGGCCAGCTTTGACCTGTGACCTCTGAGTCATGTGCCCTAACAACTGATAAATTTTCATAAAGATAGGTCAAAGCATTGCTGAGATATAGCTGCTGAAGTCAATTTGGCCACGCCTCAGAGCTATTGATTGACATGTGACAACCAGACGGTATACCAATGTCACAGTTTTGTTGATGTTCCTTGATAATGAGATTCTTGTGAATATTTTGACACCAAGATTGTGGTGATCAGATGAAAAACCAGGGACTAGTATAAAAAAGTAGGTTTTGCATATTATGCAAATTAGCAAAAAATCTAAGTAGGCGGAGCTTAATGGTTCTTGAGGCTTTTTTGTTTGTCTGGAGCCAAGGAATGCACCTGAAGTGGAATTTTGTGTCTAGGACCTACGGGGTGGGAGATATGAATCCAAACGCAAAATGCTGCGCTATAGCGCCACCATGAGGCCAATTTGGGTGTCTGTACTTAAGCACGGTCCCGCAAACAGACTACACCAGTCTGCCAAGTTTGGTCTCCCTGCGCCTTACGGTTTAGGCTGCAGTATGCGTTTTATGCGGAGAAAAATAATAATAATAATAAGAAAGAAAAATCCGAGCAATAACAATAGGTTTCCCACACTATGTGTGTGAACCCTAATTAGACCCAAAAGAAGCTGTTTGAGTGGAAAAAATGCACAAATAAACCAATGTGCAAAAAAATGTTCAATTGGGGCACTAAAGGCCCAAAAGGATCAAAATAATGTGTATTGGCAAAATGATTCAGATCACAGAACGAAATCACATGCTGAGATCAGCTTTGTGTGTGTTTGTGTGGTGTTTCATGTGAGCAATAGTTTTCAGTCAGTTTCGGTGTTTGGCCACTAGATGGAGCCCAAGTACCATCATACTGATATCTCATTAATATCAGTAATGCAATGACATTTTGGTGAATTAAAAGGTTCATTTCTGGTCAGGCAGTGCACTTTTTGTTATAAGATGCAATTGCAATGTTATGGAACTTATTGATCTGGATCATACAAGACCAATTACTCGTCTGTACTCTGCATAACAAGATTGCAGCATGAGTTTTTATGTTTTCTTAGGTTTTTGGGTACTGTAGCGCCCCCGACAGGCCAATCTGAACAAAACTTGGCATACCTCACAAGGACTTCAGGATATAAAAGCCTTTCAAATTGGGAGTTGATTGCATACATGGTTTATGAGTAATAGCAATATAGGTCATATATGGCATGGCCACAATGATATAATGGGAAAATGGACCAATCAGATAAATAAAACTCCAACATTTTTTTAATCAGTTTTTACCTACAGAGTCTACTGATTATGCTCATAGCAATTTTTCTATAATTGGATTAAATTCCTATGACTAGTTTGTAAATAGCTATTTTCAAACAATAGATAAATGTGACAAAAGTATGCATTTTTTAATAGGACTTGTAATTGCAAAGTTGTCAGGTCTACTGCAAGGAATAAAAAGAATTAAGTTGCATGTTCCTAAGTGAAAATTTGGAGGAGTTATGCATGATTTTCACAAATAGCGCCACCTAGTGGCCAAATGTTTCAAAACTGCACAGCATGACACATAGTCCTGAGATATGCACAGTGGTGAGGTTTCATGTTGTTTGGCCAATGGTAAGTCTGTCAAATGGCCAATTAATTCAAATAAAAATTAATTGGCTCATGGCGGCCATGTTTTTTGAGTGATGATGTCATCATTGTGTGTCTTGATATCACTTGGGCCCCTGATGATGCCTGTAAAGTTTTGGCTTGATGTGACTAATGGTTTCTGAGATACAGTTTTTCCCATGTTATAGCGCCCCCTATTGGACAATCGTGGCCAGCTTTGACCTATGACCTCGGAGTCATGTGCCCTAACAACTGTTAAAATTTTATGAAGATCCGTCAAAGCGTTGCTGAGATATGGCTGTTTAAGTAAATTTGGCCACGCCTTGGAGCTATTGATTGACATGTGACAACCAGTCTGTATGCAAATCTCAAAATGTTTTTAAGCACCTTTGATAATGAGATTCTCCTGAATATTTTGACACCAAGATTGTGGTGATCGGATGAAAATCCAGGGACTAGTATAAAAAAGTAGGTTTTGCATATTATGCAAATTAGCAAAAAATCTAAGTAGGCGGAGCTTAATGGTTCTTGAGGCTTTTTTGTTTGGCTTGAGCCAAGGAATCCCTCAGAAGTGGAATTTTGTTTCTAGGCCCTACGGTTTGGGAGATATGGACCAAAACGCAAAATGGTGCGCTATAGCGCCACCATCAGGCCAATGTGGGTCTCTGTGCTTTAGCACGGTCTCGCAAAGAGACTACACCATTCTGCCAAGTTTGGTGTCTCTGGGCCTTACGGTCTAGGCTGCAGTATGCGTTTTATGCGGAGAAAAATAATAATAAGAAGAAATATAGCCGCAAGCGGCGATTGGCGGGTTCACACACCAATAGGCATTTTGGCCTCAATAGGCAAAAGGAAGCCCAAAAGGTCCTTTAGACCTAAAAGTGAAAAAAAGCTGTTTGGGTTTGGCCAGTGTGTGCTCTACAGATGTAGAGTGTGATGACATCTGTGTGTGTCAGAAAGGGAGACACAAAAATAGCACATCTGGCTAGAGCTGCATCTATGTGAACAGTATAGGAAGGCCTGCACTTGTCTATATATGATTGGGCCTCTATATTACTGACAGAGAGAGATTGAGGGAGCCAGAGACTATGCTTTGTTATTTCACTCCTTGTACACGTAGCACGCCTAACATGACTGCCTGTGTATTCAAAGTATGAATGTAGTCTGCAAAGCCTGGCATGACTGACATGACTGGCATTACTGACATAACTGATATGACTGGCATGACTGGAATGACATCACTGGCATGACGAACAAAATTAACATGACTGATATGACTGACATAACTGGCATGACTGTAATGATTTGAAGATTTGACTGACATGACTGGACTGACATGACTGATAGGACTGATATGACTGGACTGAAATGATTGGCATGACATGGCTTACATGACTGGCAGAACATGACTGGCATGACTGGCATCACTGACATGACTGATATAACTGACATGACTGGACTGGCATGTCTGATATGACTGACATCACTGGTATGACTGACATATACTATACATATACTATAGATATGCATACAAACTATACATACATTTAGGTAGAAGTGTGTGTGTGTGTGTGTGTGTGTGTGTGTGTGTGTGTGTGTGTGTGTGTGTGTGGTAGTATATGTATTCAAACTATGACAACATATACTAATACATACATACATAAGTATACATAGAAACTATACATACATATAGGTATAAAGGTGTGTGTGTCTGTGTGTTTGTGTGAGAGAGAGACAAAAAAGAAGCCAAATGTCAGTTTGTATGAGCATGTGTTAGTCACTGGGATATGGGTGGGTATGGCTAGGGAAGTGTCATTGTGAATGCTATAGGAAGGCCTGCTTGCGCCTGTATGTGTGTGTGCCTGGTTAATAGACACAGAGAGATCTAGGTAGCCAGAGCAATGTTTACTTAGGGCACAGAGATGGGAGGGGGAATGTGGGTGAGAGTGTGAGAGAGACTGAGAGTGTGAGTTTCAGCTTGCGTGCGTGCGAGAAGGAGAAGGTGACAGAGGGACTTTACATGCATTTTTATGCATTGTATATAATACTGCACTGTAGAGCCATACGATAACCGATTTAGATGAAACTTGACAAATTAGTTCAGGATGGGATTCTGAATGGGCTTGTGCATTTTGGTCAGAATTGGATAAAATATGAAAGAGCTTCAAGAATATGAATATTATATGTATCGATGCTGTCCGTTAAAAAAATATTTAGCAGGTATAAGTGTCCTAAAATCCAAAATCTTTGGATTGTTTTTTGATTTCACACTCTGTAGAGTATTATAAGACTTTGCTTGACATGATAGTATGAAAATCCTAGGAGCAGTATGAAAAGTGATGATTTCAAACTGTTATTAACTGTAAATAAACTGTGCATTTTTTAATAGGACTTGTAATGGGAAAGTTGTTCGCACTATTGCAAGGAATCAAAAGAGTCCAATTGCATGTTCCCAAGTGGAATTATGTAGGGGATACACTTGCTTTTTTTGCAATAGCGCCCCCCAGTGGCCAATCGACACCCGGCTGGATTATGTCATAGGGGGCGTGCACTTGTCCACACCCAAGAGGTTTCGTGCAGATCGACCAATGGTAAGCCTGTCAAACGCGTGCCGATCACTGATTGGCCGATTACGTCAGCCATTTTGGAAGTATGGCATGTCTGCTTTAGGACCTGGTTTCCAGAGGCCCATAGATGATGTCTGTCAAGTTTCATGTGGATCGGCCAATCTGAGTGCATGGGGCAAATTTTTGCATGTTATAGCGCCCCCTAGCAGGTGAGGTATGGCAACCTCTGCGAGCTGCCCCAGACCCTCACACAGAAGCTGTCTGTGAAGTGCCATCTCATTACATGCAAGTTTTCTTAAGTTAGAGCTCCATATGTGCAAAATTTACTATTGAATTTACGCCCCCTCATTTGATTGGCTTATACTGACTAGGTAGTGAAGAAATGAGCATTTTTGTTGGATACATTTTAAAGTTCAGACTCTTCTGAACGTTTTGATACCACATATGTGCATGTATGTGAAAAATCCAGGGACTAGTTCGCGCTCAAATATGTGTGTGATTTTGCACATTATGCAAATTAACTCGAAATCTAAGTGGGCGGAGCTTAATGGTTGTATATTAATTGTCCTATTGAATTTAGTCAAGGAATGTATAGGAACTGGAATTTTGGTTCTAGGACCTACGGTGTAGGAGATATGGACAAAAAGTCAATATGGTCCGCTATAGCGCCACCATCAGGCCAATTTGGGTCCCTGTATGGGAATCTGATCCTTGGAGGTAACTGAACCTTTTTGCCAAGTTTGGGGTTTCTAGGCATTACGGTCTAGGCTGCACAATACGTTTTAGGTCGAAAAATGGGACAAAGAATAATAAGAAAGAAAAATCCTAACAATTACAATAGGGTTCCCACACTATGTGTGTGTGAACCCTAATAATAAGAAGAAAAAACCCGACAATTACAATAGGTTTCCCACACTACGTGTGTGAACCCTAATAATAAGAAAGAAAGAAGAAAAATCCTAACAATAACAATAGGTTTCCCACACTACGTGTGTGAACCCTAAAAATAGGCTTCTTGGCCTCAATAGGCAGAGGCCCAAAAGGTCCTTTAGACCCTAGATGTGAAAAAGAAGCTGTTTGAGTGGAAAAAATGCACAAATAAATCAATGTGCAAAAAAAGGTTCAATTGGGGCACTAAAGGGCTAAAAGGATCAAAATAATGTGCATTGGCAAAATAATTCAGATCACAGAACTAAATCACATGCTGAGATCAGCTTTGTGTGTGTTTGTGTGGTATTTCATTTGAGCAATAGTTTTCAGTCAGAATATGGCCACTAGATGGAGGCCAAGTACTACCATACTGATATCTCATTAATGTCAGTAATGAAATAGGATATTTTGGTGAATTAAAAGGTTCGTTTCTGGTCAGGCTGTGTACTTTATGTAAAAAAAAAAGATTCAGTTGAGGCACTAAAGGCCGAAAAGGATCAAAATAATGTGTATTGGCAAAATGATTCAGATCACAGAACTAAATCACATGCTGAGATCAGCTTTGTGTGTGTTTGTGTGGTGTTTCATGTGAGAAATAGTTTTCAGTTCGTTCCGATGTTTGGCCACTAGATGGAGCCCAAGTACTACCATACTGATATCTCATTAATCTCAGTAATGCAATATGACATTTTGGTGAATTAAAAGGTTCATTTCTGGTCAGGCAGTGCACTTTTTGTTATAAGATGCAATTGCAATGTTATAGAACTTATTGATCTGGATCATACAAGACCAATTACTTGTCTGTATTCTGCATAACAAGATTGCAGCATGAGTTTTTATGTTTTCTTAGGTTTTTGGGTACTGTAGCGCCCCCGACAGGCCAATTTGAACCAAACTTGGCATACCTCACAAGGACTTCAGTATATAAAAGCCTTTCAAATTGGGAGTTGATTGCATACATGGTTTATGAGTTATTGCAATATAGGTAATATATGGCATGGCCACAATGATATAATGGGAAAATGGACCAATCAGAAAAATAAAAATCCAACATTTTTTTAATCAGTTTTTACCTACAGAGTCTACTGATTATGCTCATAGCAATTTTGCCATAATTGGATCAAATTCCTATGACTAGTTTGTAAATAGCTATTTTCAAACAATTGATGAATGTGACAAAAGTATGCATTTTTTAATAGGACTTGTAATTGCAAAGTTGTCAGGTCTACTGAAAGGAATAAAAAGAAACAAGTTGCATGTTCCTAAGTGAAAATTTGGAGGAGTTATGCATGATTTTCACAAATAGCGCCACCTAGTGTCTAAATGTTTCAAAACTGCACAGCATGACACATAGTCCTGGGATATGCACAGTGGTGAGGTTTCATGTTGTTTGGCCAATGGTAAGTCTGTCAAATGGCCAATTAATTCAAATAAAAATTAATTGGCTCATGGCGGCCATGTTTTTTGAGTGATGATGTCATCATTATGTGTCTTGATACCATTTGGGCCACTGATGATGCCTGTAAAGTTTTGGCTTGATGTGACTAATGGTTTCTGAGAAACAGTTTTTCTCATGTTATAGCGCCCCCTATTGGACAATCGTGGCCAGCTTTGACCTATTACCTTGGAGTCATGTGCCCTAACAACTGTTAAAATTTTATGAAGATCCGTCAAAGCGTTGCTGAGATATGGCTGTTTAAGTAAATTTGGCCACGCCTTGGAGCTATTGATTGACATGTGACAACCAGACTGTATGCAAATCTCAAAATGTTTTTAAGCAACTTTGATAATGAGATTCTCCTGAATATTTTGACACCAAGGTTGTGGTGATCGGACGAAAAACCAGGGACTAGTATAAAAAAGTAGGTTTTGCATATTATGCAAATTAGCAAAAAATCTAAGTAGGCGGAGCTTAATAGTTCAAATTTATTTTTTATTTGCCTTGACCCAAGGAATCCAACAGAAGTGGAATTTTGTTTCTAGGCCCTACGTTGTGGGAGATATGGACCAAAACGCAAAATGCTGCGCTATAGCGCCACCATCAGGCCAATGTGGGTCCCTGTCTCTATTTCTCTCATTGCACACCTGCTGCACCTTGTTGCCAAGTTTGGTCTTTCTGGGCCTTACGGTCTAGGCTGCAGTATGCGTTTTACAGGGGGAAAAATAATAATAATAAGAAAAATTTCAGCAATTACAATAGGTTTCCCACACTGTGTGTGTGAACCCTAAATATAGCCGCAAGCGGCAATTGGCGGGTTCACACACGAATAGGCCTCTTGGCCTCAATAGGCAGAGGCCCAAAAGGTCCTTTAGACCCTAAATGTGAAAAGAAGCTGTTTGAGTGGAAAAAAATGCACAAATAAATTAATGTGCAAAAAAAGGTTCAATTGGGGCACTAAAGGCCCAAAAGGATCAAAATAATGTGTATTGGGAAATTGAGTCAGATCACAGAACTAAATCACATGCTGAGATCAGCTTTGTGTGTGTTTGTGTGGTATTTCATGTGAGCAATAGTTTTCAGTCAGTTTCGGTGTTTGGCCACTAGATGGAGTACTACCATACTGATATCTCATTAATCTCAGTAATGCAATGACATTTTGGTGAATTAAAAGGTTCATTTCCGGTCAGGCAGTGCACTTTTTGTTATAAGATGTAATTGCAATGTTATAGAACTTATTGATCTGGATCATACAAGACCAATTAATTGTCTGTATTCTGCATAACAAGATTGCAGCATGAGTTTTTATGTTTTCTTAGGTTTTTGGGTACTGTAGCGCCCCCGACAGGCCAATTTGAACCAAACTTGGCATACCTCACAAGGACTTCAGGATATAAAAGCCATTCAAATTGGGAGTTGATTGCATACATGGTTTATGAGTTATAGCAATATAGGTCATAAATGGCATGGCCACAATGATATAATGGGTAAATGGACCAATCAGATAAATAAAAATCCAACATTTTTTTACTCAGTTTTTACCTACAGAGTCTACTGATTATGCTCATAGCAATTTTTCCATAATTGGATCAAATTCCTATGACGAGTTTGTAAATAGCTATTTTCAAACAATAGATGAATGTGACAAAACTATGCATTTTTTAATAAGACTTGTAATTGCAAAGTTGTCAGGTCTACTGCAAGGAATAAAATGAAACAAGTTGCATGTTCCTAAGTGAAAATTTGGAGGAGTTATGCATGATTTTCACAAATAGCGCCACCTAGTGGCCAAATGTTTCAAAACTGCACAGCAAGACACATAGTCCTGAGATATGCACACTGGTGAGGTTTCATGTTGTTTGGCCAATGGTAAGTCTGTCAAATGGCCAATTAATTCAAAAAAAAAATTATTGGCTCATGGCGGCCATGTTTTTTGAGTGATGATGTCATCATTGTGTGTCTTGATATCACTTGGGCCCCTGATGATGCCTGTAAAGTTTTGGCTTGATGTGACTAATGGTTTCTGAGAAACAGTTTTTCCCATGTTATAGCGCCCCCTATTGGACAATCGTGGCCAGCTTTGACCTGTGACCTCGGAGTCATGTGCCCTAACAACTGTTAAAATTTTATGAAGATCGGTCAAAGCGTTGCTGAGATATGGCTGTTTAAGTAAATTTGGCCACGCCTCGGAGCTATTGATTGACATGTGACAGCCAGACTATATGCAAATCTCAAAATGTTTTTAAGCAACTTTGATAATGAGATTCTCCTGAATATTTTGACACCAAGGTTGTGGTGATCCGATAAAAAACCAGGGACTAGTATAAAAAAGTAGGTTTTGCATATTATGCAAATTAGCAAAAAATCTAAGTAGGCGGAGCTTAATGGTTCAAATTTATTTTTTATTTGCCTTGACCCAAGGAATCCATCAGAAGTGGAATTTTGTTTCTAGGCCCTACGGTTTGGGAGATATGGACCAAAACGCAAAATGGTGCGCTATAGCGCCACCATCAGGCCAATGTGGGTCCCTGTCTCTATTTCTCTCATTGCACACCTGCTGCACCTTGCTGGCAAGTTTGGTCTTTCTGGGCCTTACGGTCTAGGCTGCAGTATGCGTTTTACAGGGGGAAAAATAATAATAAATATAGCCGCAAGCGGCAATTGGCGGGTTCACACACAAATAAGCTTCTTGGCCTAAATAGGCAGAGGCCCAAAAGGTCCTTTAGACCCTAAATGTGAAAAAGAAGCTGTTTGAGTGGAAAAAATGCACAAATAAATCAATGTGCAAAAAAAGGTTCAATTGGGGCACTAAAGGGCTAAAAGGATCAAAATAATGTGCATTGGCAAAATAATTCAGATCACAGAACTAAATTACATGCTGAGATCAGCTTTGTGTGTGTTTGTGTGGTATTTCATTTGAGCAATAGTTTTCAGTCAGAATATGGCCACTAGATGGAGGCCAAGTACTACCATACTGATATCTCATTAATGTCAGTAATGAAATAGGATATTTTGTTGAATTAAAAGGTTCGTTTCTGGTCAGGCTGTGTACTTTATGTAAAAAAAAAAGATTCAGTTGAGGCACTAAAGGCCGAAAAGGATCAAAATAATGTGTATTGGCAAAATGATTCAGATCACAGAACTAAATCACATGCTGAGATCAGCTTTGTGTGTGTTTGTGTGGTGTTTCATGTGAGAAATAGTTTTCAGTTCGTTCCGATGTTTGGCCACTAGATGGATCCCAAGTACTACCATACTGATATCTCATTAATCTCAGTAATGCAATATGACATTTTGGTGAATTAAAAGGTTCATTTCTGGTCAGGCAGTGCACTTTTTGTTATAAGATGCAATTGCAATGTTATAGAACTTATTGATCTGGATCATACAAGACCAATTACTTGTCTGTATTCTGCATAACAAGATTGCAGCATGAGTTTTTATGTTTTCTTAGGTTTTTGGGTACTGTAGCGCCCTCGACCGGCCTATTTGAACCAAACTTGGCATACCTCACAAGGACTTCAGGATATAAAAGCCTTTCAAATTGGGAGTTGATTGCATACATGGTTTATGAGTTATAGCAATATAGGTCATATATGGCATGGCCACAATGATATAATGGGAAAATGGACCAATCAGATAAATAAAAATCGAACATTTTTTTAATCAGTTTTTACCTACAGAGTCTACTGATTATGCTCATAGCAATTTTTCCATAATTGGATCAAATTCCTATGACTAGTTTGTAAATAGCTATTTTCAAACAATAGATGAATGTGACAAAAGTATGCATTTTTTAATAGGACTTGTAATTGCAAAGTTGTCAGGTCTACTGCAAGGAATAAAAAGAAACAAGTTGCATGTTCCTAAGTGAAAATTTGGAGGAGTTATGCATGATTTTCACAAATAGCGCCACCTAGTGGCCAAATGTTTTAAAACTGCACAGCATGACACATAGTCCTGGGATATGCACAGTGGTGAGGTTTCATGTTGTTTGGCCAATGGTAAGTCTGTCAAATGGCCAATTAATTCAAATAAAAATTAATTGGCTCATGGCGGCCATGTTTTTTGAGTGATGATGTCATCATTGTGTGTCTTGATATCACTTGGGCCCCTGATGATGCCTGTAAAGTTTTGGCTTGATGTGACTTATGGTTTCTGAGATACAGTTTTTCCCATGTTATAGCGCCCCCTATTGGACAATCGTGGCCAGCTTTGACGTATGACCTCGTAGTCATGTGCCCTAACAACGGTTAAAATTTTATGAAGATCGGTCAAAGCGTTGCTGAGATATGGCTGTTTAAGTAAATTTGGCCACGCCTTGGAGCTATTGATTGACATGTGACAACCAAACTGTATGCAAATCTCAAAATGTTTTTAAGCAACTTTGATAATGAGACTCTCCTGAATATTTTGACACCAAGCTTGTGGTGATCCGATAAAAAACCAGGGACTAGTATAAAAAAGTAGGTTTTGCATATTATGCAAATTAGCAAAAAATCTAAGTAGGCGGAGCTTAATGGTTCAAATTTATTTTTTATTTGCCTTGACCCAAGGAATCCATCAGAAGTGGAATTTTGTTTCTAGGCCCTACGGTTTGGGAGATATGGACCAAAACGCAAAATGGTGCGCTATAGCGCCACCATCAGGCCAATGTGGGTCCCTGTCTCTATTTCTCTCATTGCACACCTGCTGCACCTTGCTGGCAAGTTTGGTCTTTCTGGGCCTTACGGTCTAGGCTGCAGTATGCGTTTTACAGGGGGAAAAATAATAATAAATATAGCCGCAAGCGGCAATTGGCGGGTTCACACACGAATAGGCCTCTTGGCCTCAATAGGCAGAGGCCCAAAAGGTCCTTTAGACCCTAAATGTGAAAAGAAGCTATTTGAGTGGAAAAAAATGCACAAATAAATCAATGTGCAAAAAAAGGTTCAATTAGGGCACTAAAGGCCCAAAAAGGATCAACATAATGTGTATTGGGAAATTGAGTCAGATCACAGAACTAAATCACAATGCTGAGATCAGCTTTGTGTGTGTTTGTGTGGTGTTTCATGTAATAGTTTTCAGTCAGTTCCGGAATATGGCCACTAGATGGAGGCCAAGTACTACCATACTGATATCTCATTAATCTCAGTAATGAAATAGGACATTTTGGTGACTTAAAGGTTAATTTCTGGTCAGGCAGTGTACTTTATTAAAAAAAAAAGATTCAGTTGAGGCAGTAAAGACACAAAAGGTTCAAAATAAATTGTATTGGCAAAATGATTTAGATCACAGAACTAAATCACATGCTGAGATCAGCTTTGTGTGTGTGTTTGTGTGGTATTTCATGTTAGAAATAGTTTTCAGTCCATTTCGATGTTTGGCCACTAGATGGAGCCCAAGTACTACCATACTGATATCTCATTAATCTCAGTAATGCAATATGACATTTTGGTGAATTAAAAGGTTCATTTCTGGTCAGGCAGTGCACTTTTTGTTATAAGATGCAATTGCAATGTTATAGAACTTATTGATCTGGATCATACAAGACCAATTACTTGTCTGTATTCTGCATAACAAGATTGCAGCATGAGTTTTTATGTTTTCTTAGGTTTTTGGGTACTGTAGCGCCCCCGACAGGCCAATTTGAACCAAACTTGGCATACCTCAGGAGGACTTCAGGATATAAAAGCCTTTCAAATTGGGAATTGATTGCATACATGGTGTATGAGTTATAGCAATATAGGTCATATATGGCATGGCCACAATGATATAATGGGAAAATCGACCAATCAGAAAAATAAAAATCCAACATTTTTTTACTCAGTTTTTACCTACAGAGTCTACTGATTATGCTCATAGCAATTTTTCCATAATTGGATCAAATTCCTATGACTAGTTTGTAAATAGCTATTTTCAAACAATAGATGAATGTGACAAAAGTATGCATTTTTTAATAGGACTTGTAATTGCAAAGTTGTCAGGTCTACTGCAAGGAATAAAATGAAACAAGTTGCATGTTCCTAAGTGAAAATTTGGAGGAGTTATGCATGATTTTCACAAATAGCGCCACCTAGTGGCCATATGTTTTAAAACTGCACAGCATGACACATAGTCCTGAGATATGCACAGTGGTGAGGTTTCATGTTGTTTGGCCAATGGTAAGTCTGTCAAATGGCCAATTATTTCAAATAAAAATTAATTGGCTCATGGCGGCCATGTTTTTTGAGTGATGATGTCATCATTGTGTGTCTTGATATCACTTGGGCCCCTGATGATGCCTGTAAAGTTTTGGCTTGATGTGACTAATGGTTTCTGAGATACAGTTTTTCCCATGTTATAGCGCCCCCTATTGGACAATCGTGGCCAGCTTTGACGTATGACCTCGTAGTCATGTGCTCTAACAACGGTTAAAATTTTATGAAGATCGGTCAAAGCGTTGCTGAGATATGGCTGTTTAAGTAAATTTGGCCACGCCTTGGAGCTATTGATTGACATGTGACAACCAGACTGTATGCAAATCTCAAAATGTTTTTAAGCAACTTTGATAATGAGATTCTCCTGAATATTTTGACACCAAGGTTGTGGTGATCCGATGAAAAACCAGGGACTAGTATAAAAAAGTAGGTTTTACATATTATGCAAATTAGCAAAAAATCTAAGTAGGCGGAGCTTAATGGTTCTTGAGGCTTTTTTGTTTGGCTTGAGCCAAGGAATGCATCAGAAGTGGAATTTTGTTTCTAGGCCCTACGGTTTGGGAGATATGGACCAAAACGCAAAATGGTGCGCTATAGCGCCACCATCAGGCCAATGTGGGTCTCTGTGCTTTTACACGGTCTCGCAAGGAGACTACACCATTCTGCCAAGTTTGGTGTCTCTGGGCCTTACGGTCTAGGCTGCAGTATGCGTTTTATGCGGAGAAAAATAATAATAATAAATATAGCCGCAAGCGGCAATTGGCGGGTTCACACACGAATAGGCCACTTGGCTTCAATAGGCAATAGACCCAATAGGTCCTTTAGACCCAAAAGAAGCTGTTTGAGTGGAAAAAATGCACAAATAAATCAATGTGCAAAAAAATGTTCAATTGGGGCACTAAAGGCCCAAAAGGATCAAAATAATGTGTATTGGCAAAATGATTCAAATCACAGAACTAAATCACATGCTGAGATCAGCTTTGTGTGTGTTTTTGTGTGGTGTTTCATGTGAGCAATAGTTTTCAGTTCGTTTCAATGTATGGCCACTAGATGGAGCCCAAGTACTACCATACTGATATTTCATTAATCTCAGTAATGCAATATGACATTTTGGTGAATTAAAAGGTTCATTTCTGGTCAGGCAGTGCACTTTTTGTTATAAGATGCAATTGCAATGTTATATAACTTATTGATCTGGATCATACAAGACCAATTACTTGTCTGTATTCTGCATAACAAGATTGCAGCATGAGTTTTTATGTTTTCTTAGTTTTTTGGGTACTGTAGCGCCCCCGACAGGCCAATTTGAACCAAACTTGGCATGCCTCACAAGGACTTCAGGATATAAAAGCCTTTCAAATTGGGAGTTGATTGCATACATGGTTTATGAGTTATAGCAATATAGGTCATATATGTCATGGCCACAATGATATAATGGGAAAATGGACCAATCAGAAAAATAAAAATCCAAAATTTTTTTAATCACTTTTTACCTACAGAGTCTACTGATTATGCTCATAGCAATTTTGCCATAATTGGATCAAATTCCTATGACTAGTTCTTAAAGAGCTATTTTCAAACAATTGATGAATGTGACAAAAGTATGCATTTTTTAATAGGATTTGTAATTGCAAAGTTGTCAGGTCTACTGCAAGGAATAAAAAGAAACAAGTTGCATGTTCCTAAGTGAAAATTTGGAGGAGTTATGCATGATTTTCACAAATAGCGCCACCTAGTGGCCAAATGTTTCAAAACTGCACAGCATGACACATAGTCCTGAGATATGCACAGTGGTGAGGTTTCATGTTGTTTGGCCAATGGTAAGTCTGTCAAATGGCCAATTAATTCAAATAAAAATTAATTGGCTCATGGCGGCCATGTTTTTTGAGTGATGATGTCATCATTGTGTGTCTTGATATCACTTGGGCCCCTGATGATGCCTGTAAAGTTTTGGCTTGATGTGACTAATGGTTTCTGAGATACAGTTTTTCCCATGTTATAGCGCCCCCTATTGGACAATCGTGGCCAGCTTTGACCTATGACCTCGGAGTCATGTGCCCTAACAACTGTTAAAATTTTATGAAGATCGGTCAAAGCGTTGCTGAGATATGGCTGTTTAAGTAAATTTGGCCACGCCTTGGAGCTATTGATTGACATGTGACAACCAGACTGTATGCAAATCTCAAAATGTTTTTAAGCAACTTTGATAAGGAGATTCTTCTGAATCTTTTGACACCAAGGTTGTGGTGATCGGATGAAAAACCAGGGACTAGTACAAAAAAGTAGGTTTTGCATATTATGCAAATTAGCAAAAAATCTAAGTAGGCGGAGCTTAATGGTTCTTGAGGCTTTTTTGTTTGTCTTGAGCCAAGGAATCCATCAGAAGTGGAATTTTGTTTCTAGGCCCTACGGTTTGGGAGATATGGACCAAAACGCAAAATGGTGCGCTATAGCGCCACCATCAGGCCAATGTGGGTCTCTGTGCTTTAGCACGGTCTCGCAAAGAGACTACACCATCCTGCCAAGTTTGGTCTCCCTGGGCCTTACGGTCTAGGCTGCAGTATGCGTTTTATCAGTAGAAAAATAATAATAAGAAAGAAAGAAAGAAAGAAAAAACCCGACAATAACAATAGGTTTCCCACACTGTGTGTGTGAACCCTAATAAATATAGCCGCAAGCGGCAATTGGCGGGTTCACACACGAATAGGCCACTTGGCTTCAATAGGCAATAGACCCAATAGGTCCTTTAGACCCAAAAGAAGCTGTTTGAGTGGAAAAAATGCACAAATAAATCAATGTGCAAAAAAAGGTTCAATTGGGGCACTAAAGGCCCAAAAGGATCAAAATAATGTGTATTGGGAAATTGAGTCAGATCACAGAACTAAATCACATGCTGAGATCAGCTTTGTGTGTGTGTTTGTGTGGTGTTTCATGTGAGCAATAGTTTTAAGTCCGTCCCGATGTATGGCCACTAGATGGAGCCCAAGTACTACCATACTGATATCTCATTAATCTCAGTAATGCAATATGACATTTTGGTGAATTAAAAGGTTCATTTCTGGTCAGGCAGTGCACTTTTTGTTATAAGATGCAATTGCAATGTTATAGAACTT
Organism: Brachyhypopomus gauderio; assembly: GCF_052324685.1. Lineage (NCBI taxonomy): Eukaryota > Metazoa > Chordata > Actinopteri > Gymnotiformes > Hypopomidae > Brachyhypopomus > Brachyhypopomus gauderio. The sequence goes on from NW_027506890.1 coordinate 164,285, forward strand.
ATTGATCTGGATCATACAAGACCAATTACTTGTCTGTATTCTGCATAACAAGATTGCAGCATAAGTTTTTATGTTTTCTTAGGTTTTTGGGTACTGTAGCGCCCCCGACAGGCCAATTTGAACCAAACTTGGCATGCCTCACAAGGACTTCAGGATATAAAAGCCTTTCAAATTGGGAATTGATTGCATACATGGTTTATGAGTTATAGCAATATAGGTCATATATGGCATGGCCACAATGATATAATGGGAAAATGGACCAATCAGAAAAATAAAAATCCAAAATTTTTTTAATCACTTTTTACCTACAGAGTCTACTGATTATGCTCATAGCAATTTTGCCATAATTGGATCAAATTCCTATGACTAGTTCTTAAAGAGCTATTTTCAAACAATTGATGAATGTGACAAAAGTATGCATTTTTTAATAGGACTTGTAATTGCAAAGTTGTCAGGTCTACTGCAAGGAATAAAAAGAAACAAGTTGCATGTTCCTAAGTGAAAATTTGGAGGAGTTATGCATGATTTTCACAAATAGCGCCAACTAGTGGCCAAATGTTTCAAAACTGCACAGCATGACACATAGTCCTGAGATATGCACAGTGGTGAGGTTTGATGTTGTTTGGCCAATGGTAAGTTTGTCAAATGGCCAATTAATTCAAATAAAAATTAATTGGCTCATGGCGGCCATGTTTTTTGAGTGATGATGTCATCATTGTGTGTCTTGATATCACTTGGGGCCCTGATGATGACTGTAAAGTTTTGGCTTGATGTGACTAATGGTTTCTGAGAAACAGTTTTTCCCATGTTATAGCGCCCCCTATTGGACAATCGTGGCCAGCTTTGACCTGTGACCTCGGAGTCATGTGCCCTAACAATTGTTAAAATTTTATGAAGATCGGTCAAAGCGTTCCTGAGATATGGCTGTTTAAGTAAATTTGGCCACGCCTCGGAGCTATTGATTGACATGTGACAGCCAGACTATTTGCAAATCTCAAAATGTTTTTAAGCAACTTTGATAATGAGATTCTCCTGAATATTTTGACACCAAGGATGTGGTGATCCGATAAAAAACCAGGGACTAGTATAAAAAAGTAGGTTTTGCATATTATGCAAATTAGCAAAAAATCTAAGTAGGCGGAGCTTAATGGTTCTTGAGGCTTTTTTGTTTGGCTTGAGCCAAGGAATCCATCAGAAGTGGAATTTTGTTTCTAGGCCCTACGGTTTGGGAGATATGGACCAAAACGCAAAATGGTGCGCTATAGCGCCACCATCAGGCCAATGTGGGTCCCTGTCTCTATTTCTCTCATTGCACACCTGCTGCACCTTGGTGCCAAGTTTGGTCTTTCTGGGCCTTACGGTTTAGGCTGCAGTATGCGTTTTACAGGGGGAAAAATAATAATAAATATAGCCGCAAGCGGCAATTGGCGGGTTCACACACGAATAGGCCTCTTGGCCTCAATAGGCAGAGGCCCAAAAGGTCCTTTAGACCCTAAATGTGAAAAGAAGCTGTTTGAGTGGAAAAAAATGCACAAATAAATTAATGTGCAAAAAAAGGTTCAATTGGGGCACTAAAGGCCCAAAAGGATCAAAATAATGTGTATTGGGAAATTGAGTCAGATCACAGAACTAAATCACATGCTGAGATCAGCTTTGTGTGTGTTTGTGTGGTATTTCATGTGAGCAATAGTTTTCAGTCAGTTTCGGTGTTTGGCCACTAGATGGAGTACTACCATACTGATATCTCATTAATCTCAGTAATGCAATGACATTTTGGTGAATTAAAAGGTTCATTTCCGGTCAGGCAGTGCACTTTTTGTTATAAGATGTAATTGCAATGTTATAGAACTTATTGATCTGGATCATACAAGACCAATTAATTGTCTGTATTCTGCATAACAAGATTGCAGCATGAGTTTTTATGTTTTCTTAGGTTTTTGGGTACTGTAGCGCCCCCGACAGGCCAATTTGAACCAAACTTGGCATACCTCACAAGGACTTCAGGATATAAAAGCCATTCAAATTGGGAGTTGATTGCATACATGGTTTATGAGTTATAGCAATATAGGTCATAAATGGCATGGCCACAATGATATAATGGGTAAATGGACCAATCAGATAAAAAAAAATCCAACATTTTTTTACTCAGTTTTTACCTACAGAGTCTACTGATTATGCTCATAGCAATTTTTCCATAATTGGATCAAATTCCTATGACGAGTTTGTAAATAGCTATTTTCAAACAATAGATGAATGTGACAAAACTATGCATTTTTTAATAAGACTTGTAATTGCAAAGTTGTCAGGTCTACTGCAAGGAATAAAATGAAACAAGTTGCATGTTCCTAAGTGAAAATTTGGAGGAGTTATGCATGATTTTCACAAATAGCGCCACCTAGTGGCCAAATGTTTCAAAACTGCACAGCAAGACACATAGTCCTGAGATATGCACACTGGTGAGGTTTCATGTTGTTTGGCCAATGGTAAGTCTGTCAAATGGCCAATTAATTAAAAAAAAAAATTATTGGCTCATGGCGGCCATGTTTTTTGAGTGATGATGTCATCATTGTGTGTCTTGATATCACTTGGGCCCCTGATGATGCCTGTAAAGTTTTGGCTTGATGTGCCTAATGGTTTCTGAGAAACAGTTTTTCCCATGTTATAGCGCCCCCTATTGGACAATCGTGGCCAGCTTTGACCTGTGACCTCGGAGTCATGTGCCCTAACAACGGTTAAAATTTTATGAAGATCGGTCAAAGCGTTGCTGAGATATGGCTGTTTAAGTAAATTTGGCCACGCCTCGGAGCTATTGATTGACATGTGACAGCCAGACTATATGCAAATCTCAAAATGTTTTTAAGCAACTTTGATAATGAGATTCTCCTGAATATTTTGACACCAAGGTTGTGGTGATCCGATAAAAAACCAGGGACTAGTATAAAAAAGTAGGTTTTGCATATTATGCAAATTAGCAAAAAATCTAAGTAGGCGGAGCTTAATGGTTCAAATTTATTTTTTATTTGCCTTGACCCAAGGAATCCATCAGAAGTGGAATTTTGTTTCTAGGCCCTACGGTTTGGGAGATATGGACCAAAACGCAAAATGGTGCGCTATAGCGCCACCATCAGGCCAATGTGGGTCCCTGTCTCTATTTCTCTCATTGCACACCTGCTGCACCTTGCTGGCAAGTTTGGTCTTTCTGGGCCTTACGGTCTAGGCTGCAGTATGCGTTTTACAGGGGGAAAAATAATAATAAATATAGCCGCAAGCGGCAATTGGCGGGTTCACACACGAATAGGCCACTTGGCTTCAATAGGCAATAGACCCAATAGGTCCTTTAGACCCAAAAGAAGCTGTTTGAGTGGAAAAAATGCACAAATAAATCAATGTGCAAAAAAATGTTCAATTGGGGCACTAAAGGCCCAAAAGGATCAAAATAATGTGTATTGGCAAAATGATTCAAATCACAGAACTAAATCACATGCTGAGATCAGCTTTGTGTGTGTGTTTGTGTGGTATTTCATGTGAGAAATAGTTTTCAGTCCGTTTCGATGTTTGGCCACTAGATGGAGCCCAAGTACTACCATACTGATATCTCAATAATCTCAGTAATGCAATATGACATTTTGGTGAATTAAAAGGTTCATTTCTGGTCAGGCAGTGCACTTTTTGTTATAAGATGCAATTGCAATGTTATAGAACTTATTGATCTGGACAATACAAGACCAATTACTTGTCTGTATTCTGCATAACAAGATTGCAGCACGAGTTTTTATGTTTTCTTAGGTTTTTGGGTACTGTAGCGCCCCCGACAGGCCAATTTGAACCAAACTTGGCGTACCTCACAAGGACTTCAGGATATAAAAGCCTTTCAAATTGGGAATTGATTGCATACATGGTTTATGAGTTATAGCAATATAGGTCATATATGGCATGGCCACAATGATATAATGGGAAAATGGACCAATCAGATAAATAAAAATCCAACATTTTTTTAATCAGTTTTTACCTACAGAGTCTTCTGATTATGCTCATAGCAATTTTTCCATAATTGGATCAAATTCCTATGACTAGTTTGTAAATAGCTATTTTCAAACAATAGATGAATGTGACAAAAGTATGCATTTTTTAATAGGACTTGTAATTGCAAAGTTGTCAGGTCTACTGCAAGGAATAAAAAGAAACAAGTTGCATGTTCCTAAGTGAAAATTTGGAGGAGTTATGCATGATTTTCACAAATAGCGCCACCTAGTGGCCAAATGTTTCAAAACTGCACAGCATGACACATAGTCCTGAGATATGCACAGTGGTGAGGTTTCATGTTGTTTGGCCAATGGTAAGTCTGTCAAATGGCCAATTAATTCAAATAAAAATTAATTGGCTCATGGCGGCCATGTTTTTTGAGTGATGATGTCATCATTGTGTGTCTTGATATCACTTGGGCCCCTGATGATGCCTGTAAAGTTTTGGCTTGATGTGACTAATGGTTTCTGAGAAACAGTTTTTCCCATGTTATAGCGCCCCCTATTGGACAATCGTGGCCAGCTTTGACCTGTGACCTCGGAGTCATATGCCCTAACAACTGTTAAAATTTTATGAAGATCGGTCAAAGCGTTGCTGAGATATGGCTGTTTAAGTAAATTTGGCCACGCCTCGGAGCTATTGATTGACATGTGACAGCCAGACTATATGCAAATCTCAAAATGTTTTTAAGCAACTTTGATAATGAGATTCTCCTGAATATTTTGACACCAAGGTTGTGGTGATCCGATAAAAAACCAGGGACTAGTATAAAAAAGTAGGTTTTGCATATTATGCAAATTAGCAAAAAATCTAAGTAGGCGGAGCTTAATGGTTCTTGAGGCTTTTTTGTTTGGCTTGAGCCAAGGAATCCATCAGAAGTGGAATTTTGTTTCTAGGCCCTACGGTTTGGGAGATATGGACCAAAACGCAAAATGGTGCGCTATAGCGCCACCATCAGGCCAATGTGGGTCTCTGTGCTTTAGCACGGTCTCGCAAAGAGACTACACCATCCTGCCAAGTTTGGTCTCCCTGGGCCTTACGGTCTAGGCTGCAGTATGCGTTTTATCAGTAGAAAAATAATAATAATAAGAAAGAAAGAAAGAAAAAACCCGACAATAACAATAGGTTTCCCACACTGTGTGTGTGAACCCTAATAAGAAGAAAAAACCCGACAATTACAATAGGTTTCCCACACTACGTGTGTGAACCCTAAATATAGCCGCAAGCGGCAATTGGCGGGTTCACACACGAATAGGCCACTTGGCTTCAATAGGCAATAGACCCAATAGGTCCTTTAGACCCAAAAGAAGCTGTTTGAGTGGAAAAAATGCACAAATAAATCAATGTGCAAAAAAATTTTCAATTGGGGCACTAAAGGCCCAAAAGGATCAAAATAATGTGTATTGGCAAAATGATTCAAATCACAGAACTAAATCACATGCTGAGATCAGCTTTGTGTGTGTGTTTGTGTGGTATTTCATGTGAGAAATAGTTTTCAGTCCGTTCCGATGTTTGGCCACTAGATGGAGCCCAAGTACTACCATACTGATATCTCATTAATCTCAGTAATGCAATATGACATTTTGGTGAATTAAAAGGTTCATTTCTGGTCAGGCAGTGCACTTTTTGTTATAAGTTGCAATTGCAATGTTATAGAACTTATTGATCTGGATCATACAAGACCAATTACTTGTCTGTATTCTGCATAACAAGATTGCAGCATGAGTTTTTATGTTTTCTTAGGTTTTTGGGTACTGTAGCGCCCCCGACAGGCCAATTTGAACCAAACTTGGCATACCTCACAAGGACTTCAGGATATAAAAGCCTTTCAAATTGGGAGTTGATTGCATACATGGTTTATGAGTTATAGCAATATAGGTCATATATGGCATGGCCACAATGATATAATGCAAAAATGGACCAATCAGAAAAATAAAAATCCAACATTTTTTTAATTACTCTTTACCTACAGAGTCTACTGATTATGCTCATAGCAATTTTCCCATAATTGGATCAAATTCCTATGACTAGTTTGTAAATAGCTATTTTCAAACAATTGATGAATGTGACAAAAGTATGCATTTTTTAATAGGACTTGTAATTGCAAAGTTGTCAGGTCTACTGCAAGGAATAAAAAGAAACAAGTTGCATGTTCCTAAGTGAAAATTTGGAGGAGTTATGCATGATTTTCACAAATAGCGCCACCTAGTGGCCAAATGTTTCAAAACTGCACAGCATGACACATAGTCCTGAGATAAGCACAGTGGTAAGGTTTCATGTTGTTTGGCCAATGGTAAGTCTGTCAAATGGCCAATTAATTCAAATAAAAATTAATTGGCTCATGGCGGCCATGTTTTTTGAGTGATGATGTCATCATTGTGTGTCTTGATATCACTTGGGCCCCTGATGATGCCTGTAAAGTTTTGGCTTGATGTGACTAATGGTTTCTGAGATACAGTTTTTCCCATGTTATAGCGCCCCCTATTGGACAATCGTGGCCAGCTTTGACCTATGGCCTCGGAGTCATGTGCCCTAACAACGGTTAAAATTTTATGAAGATCCGTCAAAGCGTTGCTGAGATATGGCTGTTTAAGTAAATTTGACCACGCCTTGGAGCTATTGATTGACATGTGACAACCAGACTGTATGCAAATCTCAAAATGTTTTTAAGCAACTTTGATAATGAGATTCTCCTGAATATTTTGACACCAAGGTTGTGGTGATCCGATGAAAAACCAGGGACTAGTATAAAAAAGTAGGTTTTGCATATTATGCAAATTAGCAAAAAATCTAAGTAGGCGGAGCTTAATGGTTCTTGAGGCTTTTTTGTTTGGTTTGAGCCAAGGAATGCACCTGAAGTGGAATTTTGTGTCTAGGCCCTACGGTTTGGGAGATATGGACCAAAACGCAAAATGGTGCGCTATAGCGCCACCATCAGGCCAATGTGGGTCTCTGTGCTTTGGCACGGTCTCGCAAAGAGACTACACCATTCTGCCAAGTTTGGTGTCTCTGGGCCTTACGGTCTAGGCTGCAGTATGCGTTTTATGCGGAGAAAAATAATAATAATAATAATAAATATAGCCGCAAGCGGCAATTGGCGGGTTCACACACGAATAGGCCACTTGGCTTCAATAGGCAATAGACCCAATAGGTCCTTTAGACCCAAAAGAAGCTGTTTGAGTGGAAAAAATGCACAAATAAATCAATGTGCAAAAAAATGTTCAATTGGGGCACTAAAGGCCCAAAAGGATCAAAATAATGTGTATTGGCAAAATGATTCAAATCACAGAACTAAATCACATGCTGAGATCAGCTTTGTGTGTGTTTTTGTGTGGTGTTTCATGTGAGCAATAGTTTTCAGTTAGTTTCAATGTATGGCCACTAGATGGAGCCCAAGTACTACCATACTGATATCTCATTAATCTCAGTAATGCAATATGACATTTTGGTGAATTAAAAGGTTCATTTCTGGTCAGGCAGTGCACTTTTTGTTATAAGATGCAATTGCAATGTTATAGAACTTATTGATCTGGATCATACAAGACCAATTACTTGTCTGTATTCTGCATAACAAGATTGCAGCATGAGTTTTTATGTTTTCTTAGGTTTTTGGGTACTGTAGCGCCCCCGACAGGCCAATTTGAACCAAACTTGGCATACCTCACAAGGACTTCAGGATATAAAAGCCTTTCAAATTGGGAGTTGATTGCATACATGGTTTATGAGTTATAGCAATATAGGTCATATATGGCATGGCCACAATGATATAATGGGAAAATGGACCAATCAGATAAATAAAAATCGAACATTTTTTTAATCAGTTTTTACCTACAGAGTCTACTGATTATGCTCATAGCAATTTTTCCATAATTGGATCAAATTCCTATGACTAGTTTGTAAATAGCTATTTTCAAACAATAGATGAATGTGACAAAAGTATGCATTTTTTAATAGGACTTGTAATTGCAAAGTTGTCAGGTCTACTGCAAGGAATAAAATGAAACAAGCTGCATGTTCCTAAGTGAAAATTTGGAGGAGTTATGCATGATTTTCACAAATAGCGCCACCTAGTGGCCATATGTTTTAAAACTGCACAGCATGACACATAGTCCTGAGATATGCACAGTGGTGAGGTTTCATGTTGTTTGGCCAATGGTAAGTCTGTCAAATGGCCAATTATTTCAAATAAAAATTAATTGGCTCATGGCGGCCATGTTTTTTGAGTGATGATGTCATCATTGTGTGTCTTGATATCACTTTGGCCCCTGATGATGCCTGTAAAGTTTTGGCTTGATGTGACTAATGGTTTCTGAGAAACAGTTTTTCCCATGTTATAGCGCCCCCTATTGGACAATCGTGGCCAGCTTTGACCTATGACCTCGGAGTCATGTGCCCTAACAACTGTTAAAATTTTATGAAGATCCGTCAAAGCGTTGCTGAGATATGGCTGTTTAAGTAAATTTGGCCACGCCTTGGAGCTATTGATTGACATGTGACAACCAGACTGTATGCAAATCTCAAAATGTTTTTAAGCAACGTTGATAATGAGATTCTCCTGAATATTTTGACACCAAGGTTGTGGTGATCCGATGAAAAACCAGGGACTAGTATAAAAAAGTAGGTTTTGCATATTATGCAAATTAGCAAAAAATCTAAGTAGGCGGAGCTTAATGGTTCTTGAGGCTTTTTTGTTTGGCTTGAGCCAAGGAATCCATCAGAAGTGGAATTTTGTTTCTAGGCCCTACGGTTTGGGAGATATCGACCAAAACGCAAAATGGTGCGCTATAGCGCCACCATCAGGCCAATGTGGGTCTCTGTGCTTTAGCACGGTCTCGCAAAGAGACTACACCATCCTGCCAAGTTTGGTCTCCCTGGGCCTTACGGTCTAGGCTGCAGTATGCGTTTTATCAGTAGAAAAATAATAATAATAAGAAAGAAAGAAAGAAAAAACCCGACAATAACAATAGGTTTCCCACACTGTGTGTGTGAACCCTAATAAGAAAGAAAAAACCCGACAATTACAATAGGTTTCCCACACTACGTGTGTGAACCCTAAAAATAGCCGCGAGCGGCAATTGGCGGGTTCACACACCAAAAGGCCTCTTGGGCTGTATAGGCAAAAAGATCCCCAAAGGTCATTTAGAACTAAAAGTGAAAAGAAGCTGTTTCAGTGGAAAAAATGCATAAATCAATGTTCAAAAAAGGTTCAATTGAGGCACTAAAGGCCCTAAAGGTTCAAAATAAATTGTATTGGCGAAATGATTTAGATCACAGAACTAAATCACATGCTGAGATCAGCTTTGTGTGTGTTTGTGTGGTATGTCATGTGAGCAATTGTTTTCAGTCAGTTCCAGTGTTTGGCCACTAGATGGACCCAAGTTCCACCATACTGATATCTCATTAATTTCAGCAATGAAATAGGCATGTTGATGAAATAAAAGGTTAATTTCTGTTCAGGCATTGCACTCTTTGTTATGAGATGTAAATGCAATGATATAGACCTCATTGATCTGAATCATACAAGACCCATTACTTGTCTGTATCCTGCATAACAAGATTGCAGCATCAGTTTTTATGATTTCTTAGGTTTTTGGGTACTGTAGCGCCCCCGACAGGCCAATTTGAACCAAACTTGGCATACCTCACAAGGCCCTCAGGCTATAAAAGCCTTTCAAATTGGGAGTTGATTGCTTACATGGTTTATGAGTTATAGCAATAAAGGTCATTTATGGCATGGCCAGAAGGATATAATGGAAAAATGGACCCACCTGATTATTTTAAAATCCAATATTTTAAAATCAATTTTTACCTCCAGAGTCTACAGATTATGCTCATACCAATTGTTCCATAATTGGATCAAATTTCTAGGACTAAGTCCAAAAGAGCTATTTTCAAACAATTGATGAATGTGACAAAAGTATGCATTTTTTAATAGGACTTGTAATTGCAAAGTTGTCAGGTGTACTGCAAGGAATCAAAAGAATCAAGCTGCATGTTCCTAAGCGACAATTTGGTGGTGTTATGCTTGATTTTCACAAATAGCGCCACCTAGTGGCCAAATGTTTCAAAACTGCACAGCATGACACATTGTCCTGAGATATGCACACTGGAGAGGTTTCATGTTGATTGCCCAATGGTAAGTCTGCCAAATGGCCAATTAATTAAAATAAAAATTATTTGGCTCATGGCGGCCATGTTTTTTGAGTGATGATGTCATCATTGTGTGCCTTAATACCACTTGGGCCCCTGATGACGCCTGTAAAGTTTTGGCTTGATGTGACTAATGGTTTCTGAGAAACAGTTTTTCCCATGTTATAGCGCCCCCTATTGGACAATCGTGGCCAGCTTTGATCTGTGACCTCGGAGTCATGTGCCCTAACAACTGATAAAATTTCATGAAGATTGGTCAAAGCGTTGCTGAGATATAGCTGCTTAAGTAAATTTGGCCACGCCTCGGAGCTATTGATTGACATGTGACAACCAGAATTTATGCAAATGTCACAGTTTTTTTTGATAATTATTGATAATGAGATTCTTCTGAATATTTTGACACCAAGATTGAAGAAATCCGATGAAAAACCAGGGACTAGTAGGAAAAAGTAGGTTTTGCATATTATGCAAATTAGCAAAAAATCTAAGTAGGCGGAGCTTAATGGTTCTTGAGGCTTTTTTGTTTGTCTGAAGCCAAGGAATGCACCTGAAGTGGAATTTTCTTTCTATGACCTACGGGGTGGGAGATATAGACCCAAACGCAAAAGGCTGCGCTATAGCGCCACCATCAGGCCAATTTGGGTGTCTGTACTTTAGCATGGTCTCGCAAAGAGACTACACCATTCTGCCAAGTTTGGTGTCTCTGGGCCTTACGGTCTAGGCTGCAGTATGCGTTTTATCAGTAGAAAAATAATAATAAGAAAAAGAAGAAAAATTCGAGCAATTACAATAGGTTTCCCACACTACGTGTGTGAACCCTAATAAGAAAAATCTCAGCAATTACAATAGGTTTCCCACACTACGTGTGTGAACCCTAATAAGAAAAATCTCAGCAATTACAATAGGTTTCCCACACTACGTGTGTGAACCCTAAATAGCCGCAAGCGGCAATTGGCGGGTTCACACAAAAAAAGGCAAAAAAGCCCAAAGGGTCTTTTAGACCAACAAATTGGCCTCTTGGCCTCAATAGGCAAAAAGAAGCCCAATAGGTCATTTAGACCCAAAAGTGAATAGAAGCTGTTTGAGTGGAAAAAATGCATAAGTAAATCAATGTGACAAAACATTCAATTCAACTGAGGCACTAAAGGCCCAAAAGGATCAAAATAATGTGTATTGGCAAAATGATTCAGATCACAGAACTAAATCACATGCTGAGATCAGCTTTGTGTGCGTTTGTGTGGTGTTTCATGTGAGCAATTGTTTTCAGTCAGTTTCGGTGTTTGGCCACTAGATGGAGCCCAAGTACTATGATACTGATATCTCATTAATCTCAGTAATGCAATGACATTTTGGTGAATTAAAAGGTTCATTTCTGGTCAGGCAGTGCACTTTTTGTTATGAGATGTAATTGCAATGTTATAGATCTCATTGATCTGAATCATACAAGCCCCATTACTTGTCTGTATTCTGCATAACAAGATTGCTGCGTGAGTTTTTATGATTTCTCAGGTTTTTGGGTACTGTAGCGCCTCCGACAGGCCAATTTGAACCAAACTTGGCCTACCTCACAAGGACCTCAGTGTATAAAAGCCTTTCAAATTGGGAGTTGATCACTTACATGATTTATGAGTTATAGCAATAAAGGTCATTTATGGCATGGCCAGAAGGATATAATGGAAAAATTGATCAATCAGACAAATAAAAATGCAACATTTTTTCCTTATTTTGTTAACTACAGTGTCTACAGATTATGCCTATGCCATTTTTGCCATCATTGGATCAAATTCCTAGGACTAGTTCTTAAAGAGCTATTTTCAAACAATTGATGAATGTGACAAAAGTATGCATTTTTTAATAGGACTTGTAATTGCAAAGTTGTCAGGTCTACTGCATGGTATAAAAAGAAACAAGTTGCATGTTCCTAAGTGAAAATTTGGAGGAGTTATGCATGATTTTCACAAATAGCGCCACCTAGTGGCCAAATGTTTCAACACTGCACAGTATGACACATAGTCCTGGGATATGCACAGTGATGAGGTTTCATGTTGATTGGCCAATGGTAAGTCTGTCAAATGGCCAATTAATTCAAATAAAAATTAATTGGCTCATGGCGGCCATGTTTTTTGAGTGATGAGGTCATCATTGTGTGCCTTGATACTACTTGGGCCCCTGATGATGCCTGTAAAGTTTGGGCTTGATGTGACTAATAGTTTCTGAGAAACAAATTTCCCCATGTTATAGCGCCCCCTATTGGACAATCGTGGCCAGCTTTGACCTGTGACCTCTGAGTCATGTGCCCTAACAACTGATAAATTTTCATAAAGATAGGTCAAAGCATTGCTGAGATATAGCTGCTGAAGTGAATTTGGCCACGCCTCAGAGCTATTGATTGACATGTCACAACGACACTGTATGCAAATGTAACAATTTTGTTCAAATTTATTGATAATGAGATTCTTCTGAATATTTTGACACCAAGATTGAACAAATCCGATGAAAAACCAGGGACTAGTATAAAAAAGTAGGTTTTGCATATTATGCAAATTAGCAAAAAATCTAAGTAGGCGGAGCTTAATGGTTCTTGAGGCTTTTTTGTTTGTCTGGAGCCAAGGAATGCACCTGAAGTGGAATTTTGTTTCTAGGACCTACGGGGTGGGAGATATGGACCAAAACGCAAAATGCTGCGCTATAGCGCCACCATCAGGCCAATGTGGGTCTCTGTACTTTAGCACGGTCCCGCAAACAGACTACACCAGTCTGCCAAGTTTGGTCTCCCTGGGCCTTATGGTCTAGGCTGCAGTATGCGTTTTATGCGGAGAAAAATAATAATAATAAATATAGCCGCAAGCGGCGATTGCGGGTTCACACACGAAAAGGCAAAACAGCCCAAAAAATTGGCAAAATGATTCAGATCAGAAGTAAATCACATGCTGTGATAAGCATTGTGTGTATGTGTGTTTGTGTGTTTTTTTGATGTAAGCAGTACATCTTGGCTTGAGCCAAGGAATACAATAGAAGTAGTATTTTGTTTCTAGGCCCTACAGTGTGAAAGATATTGGAAAATAAAAGTGAAAAGAAGCTGTTTGGGTTTGGCCAGTGTGTGCTCTACAGATAGTGTGTGATGACATCTGCATGTGTCAGAAAATGAGACACAGAAATAGCACATCTGGCTAGGGATGCATCTATGTGAACAATATAGGAAGGCCTGGATGTGTCTATACATGATTGGGACTGTATATTACCGACAGAGAGAGATTGAGGGAACCAGAGACTATGCTTTGTTAATTCACTCCTTGCACACCTAGCTCGCATAACATGACTGCCCGTGTATTCAAAGTATGATTGTAGTCTGCAATGCCTGCCATAACATGACTGACATGACTGACATAACTGATATGACTGGCATGACTGGAATGACTTCACTGGCATGATGAACAAAAATAACATGACTGATATGACTGACAACTGGCATGACTGGAATGAGTGACATGACTAGCATGACTGTAATGACATGACTGATATGAATGACATGACTGGCATGACATGACTGATATGACTGACACGACTTATGTCTGACATGACTGGACTGACATGACTGACATCTGCTTGTGTCAGAAAAGGAGACACAGAAATAGCACATCTGGCTAGGGCTGCATCTATGTGAACAGTATAGGAAGGCCTGCATGTGTCTATACATAATTGGGCCTGTATATTACCGACAGAGAGAGATTGAGGGAGCCAGAGACTATGCTTTGTTAATTCACTCCTTGCACACCTTGCACGCCTAACATGACTGTCCATGTATTCAAAGTATGAATGTGGACTAACATGACTGATATGACTGACATAACTGGCATGACTGTAATGATTTGATTATTTGACTAATATGACTGACATGACTGGTATGACTGATATGACTGGACTGAAATGACTGGCATGGCATGCCTGATATGACTGATACGACTGACATTGCTGGCATGACTGACATATACTATACATATATTATAAATATGCATACAAACTATACATATATTTAGGTAGAAGTGTGTGTGTGTGTGTGTGTGTGTGTGTGTGTGTGTGTGTGTGTGTGTGTGTGTGTGTGTGTGTTGTGGTAGTGTATGTTCTGACATTAATCAGATTAAGCAAATAAAGTCACCCAATGTCAAATGTCTTGAATCTCAAGAAGATATGCAGGGGCCCATGGGCCATATAGGATATGAGCATTGTTTAGAGTAAATAATTAACCTTGGATTTGAATACATGTAGCGTGCTCTGAAGTATCAGTGTCCATTTAACTGGCTTATGAGTCACCAAAGCCCAAAAGGTCATAAAGCATTGTAATGGCAAAACAATTCAGATAATAGATCTAAATCACTTGCTGAGTTTATCTTAGTGTGTCTTTGGATGGCAAAAATAAGCTAAATATCAGTTAGTGTGTTGGAAATGGCTAGAGAACTGTGTATATGAAGCATAATTGTAGTCCTGTGTGTGAATGTTTATGGAGAAAAAAGTTAAATATCTGTGTGTGTGTGTGTGTGTGTGTGTGTATTTTAGTCAAAGAGTAATGGGTATACATGGCTAGAGCAGTGTGTATGTTAAACCTATAAGTAGGTGTGTGTGTGTGTATGTGTGTGTGTGTGTGTGTGTGAGAGAGAGAGTGTGTTTTCAAAAACAGAAGCTAAACGTCAGTTTGTGTGTTTGTATCTGGGTTACTCATAGAGAAATGGGTAGGTATGGCAAGGGCAGTGTGAAAGCTACAGAGGCCTGTGTTTTTGTAAGTGCATGTGAAAGAGAGAGGGGGGAGGTAGAGCCCATGGGTTGTAAACTGTTGGAAGCAAGGGGGAGTGTGAGGGGAGTGGAGGAGGGGGGGGCAGAGTGTGTGAGAAAGGCACGTGCGTGTGTGGCTTAGCAGCTGTGTATGCCTCCCTCCACTGCTTTGTATGGAAAATGAAAATATTCACTGTAGAGCTGTTTGTGGACGGATTTGGCTCAAAATTGGCACATCGCACCACAATGGTCATGTGAATGTGGATTTCAATTTCCATAACAATCAGACATACTATGGCGTAGTTATTGAACTGGGAATTTGATGTGTTATGATGGTAGCATTGTGATGCATATGAAAAATATTAATTTGTCAAAACCTTTGGATTTTCTCACTAGTCTTAGCATTTCAGAGTCTGCTGAGTATTACAAGGTGTGATTTAAGGTGATGGAGTTAAAATGCTAGGACTAGTATGAAAATGACAAGTTATATATATTTGATAATAGTGAAAAAATGGTACATTTTTGCAAAGCACATGCAATTACAAAGTTGCTAGGAATTCTGCATACAATCATATGAGTGCAAGCATTTCTTGATAAGTGAAAATATGTAGGAGAAATTCTGGATTTTCTAGTATAGCGCCACCTAGTGGTGCAATTCCCTTCTAACATGAGTATGTCTTAGAGGGTGTGTACATGAACATACCATGTCAGTTTCATGTGTATGTACCTATGGTAAGTCTGTCAAATGGCCAATTAATTCAAATTAAAATTAATTGGCTTATGGCGGCCATGTTTTTTGAGTGATGAGGTCATCATTGTGTGTCTTGATACCACTTGACCCCATGATGATGCCTGTAAAGTTTTGGCTTGATGTGACTAATGGTTTCTGAGAAACAGTTTTTCCCATGTTATAGCGCCCCCTATTGGAAAATCGTGGCCAGCTTTGACCTGTGACCTCTGAGTCATGTGCCCTAACAACTGATAAATTTTCATGAAGATTGGTCAAAGCATTGTTGAGATATAGCTGCTGAAGTAAATTTGGCCACGCCTCAGAGCTATTGATTGACATGTGACAACCAGGCTGTATCGAAATGTCACAATGTTGTCGATAAGTTTTGATAATGAGATTCTTCTGAGCAGTTTGATACCAAGATTGTGGTGATCAGATGAAAAACCAAGGAGTAGTAGGCAAAAGTAGGTTTTGCATATTATGCAAATTAGCAAAAAATCTAAGTAGGCGGAGCTTCATAGTTGTATATGAAATGTCCTATTGAATTGAGCCAAGGAATGCATAGGAAGTGGAATTTTGTTTCTATGACTTATGGTATGGGAGATATGGGCCAAAAAGTCACATAGTGTGCTATAGCGCCACCATCAGGCCGATGTGGGTCCCTATAAGTGTGTGTGGTCCTTTTGACCTAGAGACCAAGTTTGGCAAGTTTGGTGTGTCTAGGCCTTACGGTTTAGGCTGCAGCATGATTTATAGACAGCAAAATGGGAAGAAGAATAATAATAAGAACTAACAACAATTACAATAGGGTTCCCACACTATG
Organism: Brachyhypopomus gauderio; assembly: GCF_052324685.1. Classification (NCBI taxonomy): domain Eukaryota; kingdom Metazoa; phylum Chordata; class Actinopteri; order Gymnotiformes; family Hypopomidae; genus Brachyhypopomus; species Brachyhypopomus gauderio. The sequence continues at coordinate 180,778 of NW_027506890.1, forward strand.
TGTGTGAACCCTAATAAGAAAGAAAAATCCGAGCAATAACAATAGGTTTCCCACACTATGTGTGTGAACCCTAATAAGAAGAAATATAGCCGCAAGCGGCAATTGCGGGTTCACACACGAAAAAGGCAAAAAAGCCCAAAAAATTGGCAAAATGATTCAGATCAGAAGTAAATCACATGCTGTGAGTGTGTATGTGTGTTTGTGTGTTTTTTGATGTAAGCAGTACATCTTGCCTTGAGCCAAGGAATGCAATAGAAGTAGAATTTTGTTTCTAGGCCCTACAGTGTGAAAGATATTGGAAAATAAAAGTGAAAAGAAGCTGTTTGGGTTTGGCCAGTGTGTGCTCTACAGATAGTGTGTGATGACATCTGCATGTGTCAGAAAAGGAGACACAGAAATAGCACATCTGGCTAGGGCTCCATCTATGTGAACAATATAGGAAGGCCTGCATGTGTCCATACATGATTGGGCCTGTATATTACCGACAGAGAGAGATTGAGGGAGCCAGAGACTATGCTTTGTTAATTCACTCCTTGCACACCTAGCACGCCTAACATGACTGCCCGTGTATTCAAAGTATGAATGTGGACTGACATGACTGATATGACTGGACTGAAATGATTGGCATGACACGACTTACATGACTGGCAGAACACGACTGACATGACTGGCATGACTGACATGACTGATATAACTGACATGACTGGACTGACATGACTGGCATGGCATGCCTGATATGACTGATACGACTGACATTGCTGGCATGACTGACATATACTATACATATACTATAAATATGCATACAAACTATACATACATTTAGGTAGAAGTGTGTGTGTGTGTGTGTGTGTGTGTGTGTGTGTGTGTGTGTGTGTGTGTGTGTGTGTGTGTGTGTGTGTGTGTGTATGTGTGTGTGTGTGTGTGTGTGTGTGTGTGTGTGTGTGTGTGTGTGTGTGTGTTTGTGGTAGTGTATGTTCTGACATTAGTCAGATTAAGCAAATAAAGTCACCCAATGTCAATTGTCTTGAATGTCAAGAAGATATGCAGGGGCCCATGGGCCATATAGGATATGAGCATTGTTTAGAGTAAATAATATACCTTGGATTTGAATACATGTAGCGTGCTCTGAAGTATCAGTGTCCATTTAACTGGCTTATGAGTCACCAAGGCCCAAAAGGTCACAAAACATTGTAATGGCAAAACAATTCAGATAATAGATCTAAATCACTTGCTGAGTTTATCTTAGTGTGTCTTTGGATGGCAAAAATAAGCTAAACATCAGTTAGTGTGTAGGAAATGGCTAGAGAACTGTGTATATGAAGCATAATTGTAGTCCTGTGTGTGAATGTGTATGGAGAAAAAAGTTAAATATCTGTGTGTGTGTGTGTTTTAGTCAAAGAGTAATGGGTATACATGGCTAGGGCAGTGTGTATGTTAAACCTATAAGTATGTGTGTGTGTGTGTGTGTGTGTATGTGTGTGTGTGTGTGTGTGTGTGTGTGTGTGTGTGTGTGTGTGTGTGTGTGTGTGTGTGTGTGTGTGTGTGAGTGTGTGAGAGAGAGAGAGAGAGAGAGAGAGAGAGAGAGAAAGTGTGTGTTTTCAAAAACAGAAGCTAAACGTCAGTTTGTGTGTTTGTATAGTGTGTATGTTAAACATATACGTAGGCATGTGTGTGTGTATGTGTGTGTGTGTATAGTTGCTAGGAATTCTGCATACAATCATATGAGTCCAAGCTTTGGCTTGATGTGACCAATGGTTTTTGAGATACAGTTTTTCCCATGTTATAGCGCCCCCTATTGGACAATTGTTGCCAGCTTTGACCTGTGACCTCTGAGTCATGTGCCCTAACAACTGATAAATTTTCATGAAGATTGGTCAAAGCATTGCTTTGATTTTATTTACACATTTTCCTCATTATTCTTATGGAATCTTATATTGTTTAGTAAAAGAGTACTGGTTACACATCACAAATAATTACACATCACAAATGATTAATCTTTTATTATGATTTCTTCTCAAATGAAAATTACAAATTGAAAACCAATGAAAAAGAAGCTATATTATCCAAACAAATCACACATAAAAAATAGTTTTCTACTACAATTTAAATATATATTAAATTAGCACAACTATTATACATGTTCAGCAACACAAACTCTTTAGCTATATTTACAATATAAAAATGCTTCACACAACAACAACAAAAAACTCTTTACAATAAAAAGTTCACATTTTAAGCACAAGAACTTTCACTGGCTAGTTCTGTGTGCTCTGTACAATCTTTTGAGCTCTCCCCGACTGTGCCAATATTTTTGGTAAGTGCAATGACAGATATGACCCGTCTCCCTCGACATACAACTTGTGCATTGTCTGTTTTTATTATCTGTGCTACAAGATTGGTTGGGCTTATGTCCGCATTACATGGCATTTCAATAAATGAACGTAAAACATCATCACTAAGATGCAGTGTATGTTCTTCTCCATTTTTTTCTATAAGGGTCATATTGCCCTGTGTCAATACAGTCAATTTACACGTTTTAATATACATCTGGCATTTATCGCATCTCGTCATAGTGGAGTCAGGGTGCACATTTTCCAGTACATGTCTTTTATTGCACAAGTACTGTACTTTAACATCGGCTGCGATCACCTCTCCAAATAATGTTTGCGCATCATCCTTTAGGGGTTCTACAGCCTTTCCTGCAGGTTTTACATTAGTAACCACCGTCTGTTGTGTAGTTGTTAAACAGGGGTGGCCCAAATACATCCGAACAGATACATTTTTAAAATGATACCAATGTCCCACGTTCACGTCTAACTGACCCCAGATGGTCATATTTATTGCAGCCGTCTTATCAGAAACTGCATACAAAACTCTCCTTAGGCTTTTATTTCCTCGCGTGATCCCACTTCCTCTTTCCCTCTCTTCCTTTATGCATACAGTCACATGTACCTACAAGAGAAATATCACAAAATGTAAATAACGTTCGCATACAAGTACATTAGCCTATTGTGCTTGTATAGATTTCCACATCACATTTTATCATATACATGTCCTTCATGCAATTTATCATATAGATTACATTTAATTTCACCAGCATTACTTGTGTATTTCTGATGACCACATGCTTTACAATAAGTGTTACCACAGGTGTTTCAGAGCATGCAATTCTATAAAGAATTCACTGTATTGCCAACTCTACTTCATAACACATTACAACACAAATATTATACATCTTACTCACTTTCTGATACTCCACAGGATTTGCAAGGATCTCTGCAATAGTTTTCTTCTGGACATCTTCTGGACATGTGCTCTCATCAAAGACAAAATCCAACTCCCTCAATCCAGAAAATCTGGATTGTCCACCTGCAACAATATCCATCTTTCCTTGTTGTTGTCTGGAAGGTCTGAACTCCACATTCTCCATTTTCAATGGACTTCTACAATAAATAAAAAATTAAAAAACCACTCATGTTAGACAAAGAAGTCATCCTTTTGTCGTCACTTCAAATAACAACATTTCAACATTATTTCAAAGTCTTCAAAAGTCTTTATACAGACAACAATTACAATAACTACATTCTATACACATAAAAACTGTACATTAGCATGCAATTCTGACACACTTACCTATTTTTCTCTGCCATGACAAACAACTGGTGTTTCTCGATTGGAAAAACAACAACTCTTGAACTTTTTGTCGCTTCTTGCAAGACCCCTGTAAAGTATTTGTGTTTGCTAGGCGATTCAACAATTTCTGACACCTGGTGAATGTATCCCTCTACGGCCACCTTAGCTTTTTTACTTCCGTCCATCTTCATCCATACATGCAGATAAAAACACATTAACAATAACAAATTAGTCATTTGACTATTACATTTAATCACAATTAATACATCATCATCATCAAACACTATGTACCTCTTTTTTATTCTAAGAAATACTTTCCTTTTATATATTTGCCCATATTATCAAATTATTCAATACACAAGGACTCGTATGATGCATTCTCATTTTTTTAATGACTACATAGCATCCTATGCATTAAAACATAATAAACTGCTAATTTATCCAGCCTGCCAACTTTTCAATACTAATATTACCAAACACATTACTACCATATACTTGAACTACATTCACTCCAATTAATTTTACTTGGAAATTATCCACTTATTTGTGCTCCTGCTCTCATAAAATAAATTAATTGCAATTTCAACATTTACATAGATATAAACCATTGACACACCTTAAACCTAAATTTGTTCCTACTAAAAATATTAACAATGGACACCATTGTTTGCCTAAACAGGTACAATAATCACTTGTTATTATGCTCATATTTCATGCAATCACCAAATTATTACATTAAATAATTGTTTTTCTTTGCACATATACATATGATAAATGCACTGCTTTTCTACCTGTACTCCCAGCATAAACACAACATACATTTTATAAGTCTGACTTTATAGCAACTCTTATCTAACACTAATCTAAACAATAAACACAAACACATCACTGGCAAACCTTTCTAAACATATAATAAAAACACAACAAAGCATCTGCTTATTCAATTTAAACAGCATATCCTATCTTTTCAAAAACTTTACAGTGAAATAAATGAAGTAATTGAAATCATACCTTATGCAATCAAAGCAAACAGTTGAAAATACTTCTACACGGTCACTTCTGCACTCTCAGCAACAAAATGATGTTCTCTCAAAGTTACACTCTGATTGTACTGGGTACTACAGAGAGGGGATACACCTCACCATCAAACAGACATTCACACCTAGAGAATCATGGGTGTCTGACGACTGGAGCCAGCTTGCAGGAGATGTTCACTTGCTAATTTACATCATAATGATCCTCACCAAGGGGACTACCACACTTATATTTTATTACATGGAACCAACAATCCTATAACCAGTACAATATTTTATAAATTCTACAACAGCCTACAAATACATGACTATCAATTTCTACAAAGATATCTGAAGTGATGGCTAGAGTCATTATTACTTGATTTATTGCATGAAAATGATGCTGAAGAATGATATCACTTCAAACGTCACTACTTTTCAAATGTAGTTTCAGAGAACTACACTGAAAATGAATGTACAGAATTGCAAGAACGTTATTTTAGCAGTAAAGGCCACCATTCCTTCTTTATACACATTCTACACAGTATAGATTAAGATTTTAAACTACAAGGGCAGAAGAAAGGTCATGGCAACTTTGACAATTGGCAATAAATTTCTATTTGTAATCTGCAGGTCAAATTCATTTCAGAAACAGTGTGAATTAAAAAAAAAAACACATCTTTGTGTCTTTTTTTAATTCACACTGTTTATAAAATAAAAGGCCACCATTCCTTGTTTATACACATTTTACACAGTATGGATAGATATTTTAAACTACAAGGGCAGAAGAAAGGCCATGGCAACTTTGACAATTTTAAACATCTTTATACATGTGTCTTTTTTAATTCACACTATTTCTAAAAGTAATTTGATCTGCAGATTACAAATAGAAATCTATTGCCAATTGTCAAAGTTGCCATGACCTTTCTTCTGCCCTAAGGTCTACGGGTCTGTAGGACCCATAAAAAAATCAGCTCAATAAAAATTATACAAATATATTTTTTCAAACTAAGATTCATTGGCCTTGGCTCATTTTCTGTGAGCAACATAAATCAGAAAATATTTGCAATGACCACCGCCCCATACACCCCCCTTCATATGTATATTAAATACAGGGTCTGCAGGTCCACTGGACCCTGGGCTAGTCAAAGTGGGCAATCAACATTGGGTTGGGTTGTTGACAGTCGTCACATTATCAAAGGATGGCAGAATAGAATGGTCTTCCTGCTCAACAAAAGAACCCCACTGCATGGCTGCTAATGTGATTAGGATACCACCACCTACCTGTTTGGCAGTCACTCATGCACAAGACATCAAGTCTACTTCGATCAAGAAAATCATCCTGCATTGCACCAATTTAGAAGGAAGCAGAGTTTTTGGAGAGAAGTGGATGGTTCTGGATGAAACTTATTTGGATGTTTATTTTGGAGTTCTTGCCAACGTTGACAATTGGCAATAGATTTTTATTTGTAATCTGCAGGTCAAATTCATTTTAAAAACAGTGTGAATTAAAAAAAGACACATATTTACAGATAAAGCTTCCCCTTTGGCCCTGAAAACACCAGCAACAATAAGAACTCCAAAATAAACATCCAAATAAGTTTCATCCAGAACCATCCACTTCTCTCCTAAAACTCTGCTTCCTTCTAAATTGGTGCAATGCAGGATGTAAATAATATTGTAAAAATAATTGTAAACAATAATAAATAATAATCTAATAAATCTAATAATATCTAAATAATAAATAAATTCTTATTGTTGGCAATAGATTTCTATTTGTAATCTGCAGGTCAAATTCATTTTAGAAACAGTGTGAATTAAAAAAGACACATCTTTAAAGATAAAGCTTCCCCTCTGGCCCTGAAAACACCAGCAACAATAAGAATTTATTTATTATTTAGATATTATTAGATTTATTAGATTATTATTTATTATTGTTTACAATTATTTTTACAATATTATTTACATCCTGCATTGCACCAATTTAGAAGGAAGCAGAGTTTTAGGAGAGAAGTGGATGGTTCTGGATGAAACTTATTTGGATGTTTATTTTGGAGTTCTTATTGTTGCTGGTGTTTTCAGGGCCAAAGGGGAAGCTTTATCTGTAAATATGTGTCTTTTTTTAATTCACACTGTTTTTAAAATGAATTTGACCTGCAGATTACAAATAAAAATCTATTGCCAATTGTCAACGTTGGCAAGAACTCCAAAATAAACATCCAAATAAGTTTCATCCAGAACCATCCACTTCTCTCCAAAAACTCTGCTTCCTTCTAAATTGGTGCAATGCAGGATGATTTTCTTGATCGAAGTAGACTTGATGTCTTGTGCATGAGTGACTGCCAAACAGGTAGGTGGTGGTATCCTAATCACATTAGCAGCCATGCAGTGGGGTTCTTTTGTTGAGCAGGAAGACCATTCTATTCTGCCATCCTTTGATAATGTGACGACTGTCAACAACCCAACCCAATGTTGATTGCCCACTTTGACTAGCCCAGGGTCCAGTGGACCTGCAGACCCTGTATTTAATATACATATGAAGGGGGGTGTATGGGGCGGTGGTCATTGCAAATATTTTCTGATTTATGTTGCTCACAGAAAATGAGCCAAGGCCAATGAATCTTAGTTTGAAAAAATATATTTGTATAATTTTTATTGAGCTGATTTTTTTATGGGTCCTACAGACCCGTAGACCTTAGGGCAGAAGAAAGGTCATGGCAACTTTGACAATTGGCAATAGATTTCTATTTGTAATCTGCAGATCAAATTACTTTTAGAAATAGTGTGAATTAAAAAAGACACATGTATAAAGATGTTTAAAATTGTCAAAGTTGCCATGGCCTTTCTTCTGCCCTTGTAGTTTAAAATATCTATCCATACTGTGTAAAATGTGTATAAACAAGGAATGGTGGCCTTTTATTTTATAAACAGTGTGAATTAAAAAAAGACACAAAGATGTGTTTTTTTTTTTAATTCACACTGTTTCTGAAATGAATTTGACCTGCAGATTACAAATAGAAATTTATTGCCAATTGTCAAAGTTGCCATGACCTTTCTTCTGCCCTTGTAGTTTAAAATCTTAATCTATACTGTGTAGAATGTGTATAAAGAAGGAATGGTGGCCTTTACTGCTAAAATAACGTTCTTGCAATTCTGTACATTCATTTTCAGTGTAGTTCTCTGAAACTACATTTGAAAAGTAGTGACGTTTGAAGTGATATCATTCTTCAGCATCATTTTCATGCAATAAATCAAGTAATAATGACTCTAGCCATCACTTCAGATATCTTTGTAGAAATTGATAGTCATGTATTTGTAGGCTGTTGTAGAATTTATAAAATATTGTACTGGTTATAGGATTGTTGGTTCCATGTAATAAAATATAAGTGTGGTAGTCCCCTTGGTGAGGATCATTATGATGTAAATTAGCAAGTGAACATCTCCTGCAAGCTGGCTCCAGTCGTCAGACACCCATGATTCTCTAGGTGTGAATGTCTGTTTGATGGTGAGGTGTATCCCCTCTCTGTAGTACCCAGTACAATCAGAGTGTAACTTTGAGAGAACATCATTTTGTTGCTGAGAGTGCAGAAGTGACCGTGTAGAAGTATTTTCAACTGTTTGCTTTGATTGCATAAGGTATGATTTCAATTACTTCATTTATTTCACTGTAAAGTTTTTGAAAAGATAGGATATGCTGTTTAAATTGAATAAGCAGATGCTTTGTTGTGTTTTTATTATATGTTTAGAAAGGTTTGCCAGTGATGTGTTTGTGTTTATTGTTTAGATTAGTGTTAGATAAGAGTTGCTATAAAGTCAGACTTATAAAATGTATGTTGTGTTTATGCTGGGAGTACAGGTAGAAAAGCAGTGCATTTATCATATGTATATGTGCAAAGAAAAACAATTATTTAATGTAATAATTTGGTGATTGCATGAAATATGAGCATAATAACAAGTGATTATTGTACCTGTTTAGGCAAACAATGGTGTCCATTGTTAATATTTTTAGTAGGAACAAATTTAGGTTTAAGGTGTGTCAATGGTTTATATCTATGTAAATGTTGAAATTGCAATTGATTTATTTTATGAGAGCAGGAGCACAAATAAGTGGATAATTTCCAAGTAAAATTAATTGGAGTGAATGTAGTTCAAGTATATGGTAGTAATGTGTTTGGTAATATTAGTATTGAAAAGTTGGCAGGCTGGATAAATTAGCAGTTTATTATGTTTTAATGCATAGGATGCTATGTAGTCATTAAAAAAATGAGAATGCATCATACGAGTCCTTGTGTATTGAATAATTTGATAATATGGGCAAATATATAAAAGGAAAGTATTTCTTAGAATAAAAAAGAGGTACATAGTGTTTGATGATGTATTAATTGTGATTAAATGTAATAGTCAAATGACTAATTTGTTATTGTTAATGTGTTTTTATCTGCATGTATGGATGAAGATGTCATGTATGTAAGGACTCATCATCTTATGAATTGACAACCTTGTCTGAGAAATTCACATCTAATCATGGCCAAACCAAAAATCCTGGATTTAAGATGATGTTACTGCAAGAACTTGTTATCTTCCAAGAGCCTTGTGCTAAACCAAAAATTCTGGATTTAAGATGATGTTACTGCAAAAACTTGTTATCTTCCAAGAGCCTTGTGCTAAACCAAAAATCCTGGATTTAAGATGATGTTACTGCAAGAACTTGTTATCTTCCAAGAGCCTTGTGCTACAGCAACAAGTCATCTACCAAGGATATGATATCAAACATGTGGACTTGCTTGCACTGAATCACAGTTTACCAGAATGGACAGATCTGTGATTCAGGTGTAGCACATTCTGTCAATGAATTGATCACATCTCACATTTATGGACTATATCAAAGACACATATCAGATTTTCAAACAGGTAGCAGATATGGCAGGAGATATTACTTCATGTATGTAAGGACTCATCATCTTATGAATTGACAACCTTGTCTGAGAAATTCACATCTAATCATGGCCAAACCAAAAATCCTGGATTTAAGATGATGTTACTGCAAGAACTTGTTATCTTCCAAGAGCCTTGTGCTAAACCAAAAATTCTGGATTTAAGATGATGTTACTGCAAAAACTTGTTATCTTCCAAGAGCCTTGTGCTAAACCAAAAATCCTGGATTTAAGATGATGTTACTGCAAGAACTTGTTATCTTCCAAGAGCCTTGTGCTACAGCAACAAGTCATCTACCAAGGATATGATATCAAACATGTGGACTTGCTTGCACTGAATCACAGTTTACCAGAATGGACAGATCTGTGATTCAGGTGTATCTGCTGCACTATTAGGTAAGATTGACATGTTCTGCGTTCATTTTCTAGACAAACAGATTTGTCAGTGCAGTTAATCTACCACGACAGCTGCACATTAGCCATGTCTGTGTTTGATGTACTTGTCTGATGTATCTTTCAGGAGAGTTGACTCACAAGAGCTTTTAAGCTACAGTAACAAGTTGTCATCTACCAAGGATATGACATCAAACATGTGGACACATCTGTGATTCAGGTGTATCTGCTGCACTATCAGGTAAGATTTACATGTTCTGCGCTCATTTTATAGACAAACAGATTTATCAATTCAGTTAACCTACCATGATAGCTGTACATAACCATGTCTGTGTTTGATGTACTTGTCTGATGTATCTTTCAGAAGAGTTGATTCACAAGAGCCTTTATGCTACAGTAATAAGTTGTCATCTACCAAGGATATGACATCAAACATGTGGACTGGCTTACACTGAATCACAGTTTACAAAATGGACAGAACTGTAATCCACGTGTATCTGCTACACTATTAGGTAAGATTGACATGTTCTGTGCTCATTTTCTAGACAAACAGATTTATCAATTCAGTTAACCTACCATGATAGCTGTACATAACCATGTCTGTGTTTGATGTACTTGTCTGATGTATCTTTCAGAAGAGTTGATTCACAAGAGCCTTTATGCTACAGTAATAAGTTGTCATCTACCAAGGATATGACATCAAACATGTAGACTTTCTTACACTGAATCACAGTTTACAAAATGGACAGAACTGTAATCCAGGTGTATCTGCTACACTATTAGGTAAGATTGACATGTTCTGTGCTCATTTTCTAGACAAACAGATTTATCAATTCAGTTAACCTACCATGATAGCTGTACATAACCATGTCTGTGTTTGATGTCCTCATATCTTTCAGGAGAGTTGGTTCACACAAAATGCATCTAGTGCTGATGGCATAAATGCCTAGGTCCTCAAACCATGTGAGTCAGCAGGCAGAGGTGTTCTGAGATGTATGCTCTCTCATCTCTGCTTAATTTAAGATGACCATCAACATCCACACCCTAAGAAGACTGCTCTCCCTAAGAATCCTGTGGCCCTGACCTCAACTACCTTGAAGTGCTCCATTCAAAGACAGAAGAATTTACTGCTACAAATGTTACTTAATTATTACATCTATTAATATCCATTCTGAAACTCTATGTATCATCACAGTGTTAACTCACATGTGATGTTGAATAGCTTGTGTGTTCACTTCACCACATATTGAAAACTTTATATTGTATTGACAGATGACATAGATTTTAATTGCTGTGACTCAGTATAGGGCACTCCAGCTCATTATTAAAGGAAGATTTATATTAATCTAATGGAGATTGTTCTTGAATAATTGCAGAAAGGTGGTCTCAAAAACAATGCAATAAAATCCACTATTTACATTGAAAACATTTTATGTTTTAATAAATTTTCTTATTTCAAGTTCTGACATTAATCACATTAAATAAATAAAGTCACCCAATGTTAAATGTCTTGAATCTCATGAAGATATGCAGAGGCCCACGGGACATATAGGATATGAGCATTGTTTAAAGTAAATAATCTTTGATTTGAACATGGCAATGGCAATGGTCAAGAGTCGATCCGCACCTCGAGCCCTTCGCGCTTCAAGTACGGCTCGGCTTGACCCACCATCCCTCAAGATTCATGGAAGACACGCGACAAGATGCTTCTGGAGAAAAATGTTAAATATCTGTGTGTGTGTGTGTGTGTGTGTGTGTGTGTGTGTGTGTGTGTGTGTGTGCGTGTGTGTGGTAGTGTATGTACTCAAACTATGACAAGATATACTAATACATATACATACATAAGCATACATAGAAACTATACATACATGTAGGTATATAGGTGTGTGTGTGTGTGTGTTTGTGTGAGAGAGAAACACAGAGAGATCTAGGTAGCCAAAGCAATGTTTACTTAGGGCACAGAGATGGGAGGGGGAATGTGGGTGAGAGTGTGAAAGAGACTTTGGATTTGGATGAAACATGGCAAATTTGTTCAGGATGAGATTGTGAATGGGTTTGTGCATTTTTGTCAGAATTGGATAAAATATGAAAGAGCTTCAAAAATATGAATATTATATGTATCGATGCTGTCCATTTAAAAAATATTTAGCAGGTATAAGTGGCTCCTTGCACACCTTGCACGCCTAACATGACTGTCCGTGTATTCAAAGTATGAACGTAGTCTGCAAAGCCTGCCATAACATGACTGACATGACTGGCATGACTGACATAACTGATATGACTGGAATGACTTCACTGGCATGATGAACAAAAATAACATGACTGATATGACTGACAACTGGCATGACTGGAATGAGTGACATGACTAGCATGACTGTAATGACATGACTGATATGACTGACACGACTTATGTCTGACATGACTGGACTGACATGACTGACATCTGCTTGTGTCAGAAAAGGAGACACAGAAATAGCACATCTGGCTAGGGCTGCATCTATGTGAACAATATAGGAAGGCCTGCATGTGTCTATACATAATTGGGCCTGTATATTACCGACAGAGAGAGATTGAGGGAGCCAGAGACTATGCTTTGTTAATTCACTCCTTGCACACCTTGCATGCCTAACATGACTGTCCGTGTATTCAAAGTATGAATGTGGACTAACATGACTGATATGACTGACATAACTGGCATGACTGTAATGATTTGATTATTTGACTTATATGACTGACATGACTGATATGACTGATATGACTGGACTGAAATGACTGGCATGGCATGCCTGATATGACTGATACGACTGACATTGCTGGCATGAATGACATATACTATACATATACTATAAATATGCATACAAACTATACATACATTTAGGTAGAAGTGTGTGTGTGTGTGTGTGTGTGTGTGTGTGTGTGTGTGTTTTAGAGACTATGCTTTGTTAATTCACTCCTTGCACACCTTGCATGCCTAACATGACTGTCCGTGTATTCAAAGTATGAATGTGGACTAACATGACTGATATGACTGACATAACTGGCATGACTGTAATGATTTGATTATTTGACTTATATGACTGACATGACTGATATGACTGATATGACTGGACTGAAATGACTGGCATGGCATGCCTGATATGACTGATACGACTGACATTGCTGGCATGAATGACATATACTATACATATACTATAAATATGCATACAAACTATACATACATTTAGGTAGAAGTGTGTGTGTGTGTGTGTGTGTGTGTGTGTGTGTGTGTGTGTGTGTGTGTGTGTGTGTGTGTGTGTTTTAGTCAAAGAGTAATGGGTATACATGGCTAGGGCAGTGTGTATGGTAAACCTATAAGTAGGTGTGTGTGTGTGTGTGTGTGTGTGTGTGTGTGTGTGTGTGTGTGTGAGAGAGAGAGAGAGTGTGTTTTCAAAAACAGAAGCTAAACGTCAGTTTGTGTGTTTGTATCTGGGTTACTCATAGCGAAATGGGTAGGTATGGCAAGGGCAGTGTGAAAGCTTCAGAGGCCTGTGTTTTTGTAAGTGCATGTGAAAGAGAGGGGGGGGAGGTAGAGCCCATGGGTTGTAAAGTGTTGGAAGCAAGGGGGAGTGTGAGGGGAGTGGAGGAGGGGGGGGCAGAGTGTGTGAGAAAGGCACGTGCGTGTGTGGCTTAGCAGCTGTGTATGCCTCCCTCCACTGCTTTGTATGGAAAATGAAAATATTCACTGTAGAGCTGTTTGTGGACGGATTTGGCTCAAAATTGACACATCGCACCACAATGGTCATGTGAATGTGGATTTCAATTTCCATAACAATCAGACATACTATGGCGTAGTTATTGAACTGGGAATTTGATGTGTTATGATGGTAGCATTGTGATGCATATGAAAAATATTAATTTGTCAAAAACTTAGGATTTTTTCGCTAATCTTAGCATTTCAGAGTCTGCTGAGTATTACAAAGTGTGATTTAAGGTGATGGAGTTAAAATGCTAGGACTAGTATGAAAATGGCAAGTTATATATATTTGATAATAGTGAAAAAGTGGTACATTTTTGCAAAGCACATGTAATTACAAAGTTGCTAGGAATTCTGCATACAATCATATGAGTGCAAGCATTACTTGATAAGTGAAAATATGTAGGAGAAATTCTGGATTTTCTAGTATAGCGCCACCTAGTGGTGCAATTCCCTTCCAACATGGGTATGTCTTAGAGGGTGTGTACATGAACATACCATGTCAGTTTCATGTGTATGTACCTATGGTAAGTAGGTCAAATGGCCAATTAATTAAAATTAAAATTAATTGGCTTATGGCGGCCATGTTTTTTGAGTGATGAGGTCATCATTGTGTGTCTTGATACCACTTGACCCCATGATGATGCCTGTAAAGTTTTGGTTTGATGTGACTAATGGTTTCTGAGAAACAGTTTTTCCCATGTTATAGCGCCCCCTATTGGACAATCGTGGCCTGCTTTGACCTGTGACCTCTGAGTCATGTGTCCTAACAACTGATATATTTTCATGAAGATTGGTCAAAGCATTGCTGAGATATAGCTGCTGAAGTAAATTTGGCCACGCCTCAGAGCTATTGATTAACATGTGACAGCCAGGCTGTATGGAAATGTCACAATGTTGGCGATGGGTTTTGATAATGAGATTCTTCTGAGTAGTTTGATACCAAGACTGTGGTGATCAGACGAAAAACCAAGGAGTAGTAGGCAAAAGTAGGTTTTGCATATTATGCAAATTAGCAAAAAATCTAAGTAGGCGGAGCTTCATAGTTGTATATGAAATGTCCTATTGAATTGAGCCAAGGAATGCATAGGAAGTGGAATTTTGTTTCTATGACTTATGGTATGGGAGATATGGGCCAAAAAGTCACATAGTGTGCTATAGCGCCACCATCAGGCCGATGTGGGTCCCTATAAGTGTGTGTGGTCCTTTTGACCTAGAGAACAAGTTTGGCAAGTTTGGTGTGTCTAGGCCTTACGGTTTAGGCTGCAGAATGATTTATAGACAGCAAAATGGGAAAAAGAATAATAATAATAATAATAATAATAAGAAAAACGCTAACAATTACAATAGGGTTCCCACACTATGTGTGTGTGAACCCTAAATATAGCCGCAAGCGGCAATTGCGGGTTCACACACGAAAAGGCAAAAAAGTCCAAAAAATAGGCAAAATGATTCAGATCAGAAGTAAATCACATGCTGACATAACTGATATAACTGGCATGATGGAATGACTTCACTGGCATGATGAACAAACATAACATGACTGATATGACTGACAACTGGCATGACTGGAATGAGTGACATGACTAGCATGACTGTAATGACATGACTGATATGAGTGACATGACTGGCATGACATGACTGATATGACTGACATGACTTATGTCTGACATGACTGGACTGACATGACTGACATCTGCGTGTGTCAGAAAAGGAGACACAGAAATAGCTCATCTGGCTAGGGTTGCATCTATGTGAACAATATAGGAAGGCCTGCTTGTGTCTATACATGATTGGGCCTGTATATTACCAACGGAGAGAGATTGAGGGAGCCAGAGACTATGCTTTGTTAATTCACTCCTTGCACACCTAGCACGCATAACATGACTGTCCGTGTATTCAAAGTATGAATGTGAACTGACATGACTGATATGACTGGACTGAAATGATTGGCATGACACCACTTACATGACTGGCAGAACACGACTGACATGACTGGCATGACTGACATGACTGATATAACTGACATGACTGGCATGGCATGCCTGATATGACTGATACGACTGACATTGCTGGCACGACTGACATATACTATACATATACTATAAATATGCATACAAACTATACATACATTTAGGTAGAAGTGTGTGTGTGTGTGTGTGTGTGTGTGTGTGTGTGTGTGTGTGTGTGTGTGTGGTAGTGTATGTTCTGACATTAATCAGATTAAGCAAATAAAGTCACCCATTGTCAATTGTCTTGAATCTCAAGAAGATATGCAGGGGCCCATGGGCCATATAGGATATGAGCATTGTTTAGAGTAAATAATTAACCTTGGATTTGAATACATGTAGCGTGCTCTGAAGTATCAGTGTCCATTTAACTGGCTTATGAGTCACCAAGGCCCAAAAGGTCACAAAACATTGTAATGGCAAAACAATTCAGACAATAGATCTAAATCACTTGCTGAGATTATCTTAGTGTGTCTTTGGATGACAAAAATAAGCTAAACATCAGTTAGTGTGTTGGAAATGGCTAGAGAACTGTGTATATGAAGCATAATTGTAGTCCTGTGTGTGAATGTGTATGGAGAAAAAAGTTAAATATCTGTGTGTGTGTGTGTGTGTGTGTGTGTGTGTGTGTGTGTGTGTGTGTGTGTGTGTGTGTGTGTGTGTGTGTGTGTGTTTTAGTCAAAGAGTAATGGGTATACATGGCTAGGGCAGTGTGTATGTTAAACCTATAAGTAGGTGTGTGTGTGTGTGTGTGAGAGAGAGAGAGAGAGAGAGAGAGTGTGTGTGTTTTCAAAAACAGAAGCTAAACGTCAGTTTGTGTGTTTGTATCTGGGTTACTCATAGAGAAATGGGTAGGTATGGCAAGGGCAGTGTGAAAGCTACAGAGGCCTGTGTTTTTGTAAGTGCATGTGAAAGAGAGGGGGAGGAGGTAGAGCCCATGGGTTGTAAACTGTTGGAAGCATGGGGGAGTGTGAGGGGAGTGGAGGAGGGGGGGGCAGTGTGTGTGAGAAAGGCACCTGCGTGTGTCTCTAATCCTCCCTCCACTGCTGAGTATGGAAAATGAAAATATTCACTGTAGAGCTGTTTGTGGACGGATTTGGCTCAAAATTGGCACATCGCACCACAATGGTCATGTGAATGTGGATTTCAATTTCCATAACAATCAGACATACTATGGCGTAGTTATTGAACTGGGAATTTGATGTGTTATGATGGTAGCATTGTGATGCATATGAAAAATATTAATTTGTCAAAAACTTAGGATTTTCTCGCTAATCTTAGCATTTCAGAGTCTGCTGAGTATTACAAGGTGTGATTTAAGGTGATGGAGTTAAAATGCTAGGACTAGTATGAAAATGACTAGTTATATATATTAGATAATAGTGAAAAAGTGGTACATTTTTGCAAAGCACATGTAATTACAAAGTTGCTAGGAATTCTGCATACAATCATATGAGTCCAAGCATTTTTTGATAAGTGAAAATATGTAGGAGAAATTCTGGATTTTCTAGTATAGCGCCACCTAGTAGTGCAATTCCCTTCTAACATGAGTATGTCTTAGAGGGTGTGTACATGAACATACCATGTCAGTTTCATGTGTATGTACCTATGGTAAGTCTGTCAAATGGCCAATTAATTCAAATTAAAATTAATTGGCTTATGGCGGCCATGTTTTTTGAGTGATGAGGTCATCATTGTGTGTCTTGATACCACTTGACCCCATGATGATGCCTGTAAAGTTTTGGCTTGATGTGACTAATGGTTTCTGAGAAACAGTTTTTCCCATGTTATAGCGCCCCCTATTGGACAATCGTGGCCAGCTTTGACCTGTGACCTCCGAGTCATGTGCCCTAACAACTGATAAATTTTCATGAAGATTGGTGAAAGCATTGTTGAGATATAGCTGCTGAAGTAAATTTGGCCACACCTCAGAGCTATTGATTGACATGTGACAGCCAGGCTGTATGGAAATGTCACAATGTTGGCGATCAGTTTTGATAATGAGATTCTTCTGAGTAGTTTGATACCAAGATTGTGGTGATCAGATGAAAAACCAAGGAGTAGTAGGCAAAAGTAGGTTTTGCATATTATGCAAATTAGCAAAAAATCTAAGTAGGCGGAGCTTCATAGTTGTATATGAAATGTCCTATTGAATTGAGCCAAGGAATGCATAGGAAGTGGAATTTTGTTTCTATGACTTATGGTATGGGAGATATGGCCCAAAAAGTCACATAGTGTGCTATAGCGCCACCATCAGGCCGATGTGGGTCCCTATAAGTGTGTGTGGTCCTTTTGACCTAGAGAACAAGTTTGGCAAGTTTGGTGTGTCTAGGCCTTACGGTTTAGGCTGCAGTATCATTTATAGACAGCAAAATGGGAAGAAGAATAATAATAAGAAAAAACGCTAACAATTACAATAGGGTTCCCACACTATGTGTGTGTGAACCCTAAAGAAAAATCCGAGCAATTACAATAGGTTTCCCACACTACGTGTGTGAACCCTAAAAATTTCCAAGAGGGAATGACAGTTAGTTCATTTACAATGAAGGTGTTCAGTAAAAAGGTTCCAAATCTTTGCACACTTCCTGATTGAATCTGTATTCGTAATCTTTTCGAGTGTAGAGGAAAGCGTTCCAGAAAGCCGTGTGTAAAATTAAGGAGGGAGTTCACATTTCCAGGACCTTGGAATAATCCTTTTCACCAAGGACATGCTGAACAATCAAGCCTGCTGTCCACTATATTATAGCAATAGTGTAAACACCAAAAAACATTTAAACATGTTGCCCCGAGAAAGAAAAGTTTTGGGGCTGAACCAGGAAGGTATTATGAAGTACTTTGCACTTAGATGTATAGCTCTTCATTTTCTCTGAGACTAAATTGGATCAACTGTAGTCTGATAGCTATCGCATAGATGCCCTGTTCCCCTTTCTCCCACACCTCATCAGACCAATACCAGCATCCATCTCCCTGCAGACTGAAAAGAAGCAGTGGGTGCCACAAACTGAATGAATGTTGTAAGCGTTTTGTAGTCTGATTGTGCATGGGCTTGTAAAATGTGTTCTTGAGGTCTGAAAACTGGATATGTTATGGCCCTATATATATTTCTGTACACATTTTTACGTTTAGAATGCAATCCGCTGGGGGAGTATTTACCCAGATAGTTCAGCACAGATTTCACATTTCAACAACGAACAGATCTCTTTCAATCGGAATTGAAATGCCTTTCATTTTACAAATAAAAAAAAAACAGGTAACTTCTTTGCAAGTTTAACAAAGCAACTTCAAAGGAAATCATGGTATGCACTAAGACAGCATAAAGGAAATCGTGGGTTTACCCCACCAGAACTTCAGAGTTTTAAGGGACTAGAAATGGCACCAAATGATGATGGCTGCCACATGACTATGGATGAACCACAGTGTTGTAATAAATGAAGAAGAATTAAGGTTGGATTTTACAATAAAAATGCATTCAGTCAGCCTGTGAGAATATAAGACCCTACATTATTGTAGTTTTTGAAAGTTACGAAGTTACGGAAGTTAACATGAATTAATTTATGGTTCAATATATTCTACTAGACAGAGAAGAATGTTGCATATCTATTGAAAATGTTAAAATTCTTCAAACCATCAGTTTTAATAGCATTGTAATAGCAGCCTCTACCACTGAGATCTCTTTATAGAACCTAGTTAAATGGAGAGCTAAAGTATCTGTGTCATTCTCAAGTGCTAATTCTTCATAATTCTTACTCTTGACTAATTCTGATCGACCTGATGACTAAGACCTGGTGCTCACCGACTCACCAAGACAGTAATCAGGTCCTCATCATTCCTCACTGTTGAAACACGAATACTATGATCTATAATTATCAGCTGCTTTATTAGAAACATCTCCTTGGTGCCATGCAACGTTTGTGTTTCCCTTCAACAGTGTTGTGCTATATAAATATATTTGATTTGATTTGATTTTGATTTGTTGCACCACCTGGTCATTGTGTGTTGGCTGCCTGCAGGTGGCGCTACACTTTCCACCCAGCAAAGAAAGTGACACAGGTGCAAACCCCACTGACACTGTGTCCACCACTCAAATACTTAGGTAGGAAACTGACCAGTGGTGCGTGGAGTAAAGGTTCAATAAGTATGCAGAACACATGAGCTATAGTCTCTAATTCGTCTATTATAAAATGCATCCATAATAAACTGGGCAAACCTTTTCATTTTCTTTTTATCTTTGTTCTTTTGGACATACATTAACCTACAGTTGTTGTACAATGTTATATATATTTTTTTGAGTGTGTGTGATTTACTCACTTTATTTATACAGCGCCCTCTACAGGAAAACCTTAAAAGATGTACATTCATACATAATACTTTTTTTCTCTTTGCTGTCTGGCTATAGATGTGTCATAGGTAATATGAAACTCTAATTTAATCTATTAGTGAAGGTTTGTATCAAATCCTTTTCACAATTACTGCAATTTCATATTTTAAAAAGTCTAAGTGTCACATTAGATCCTAAACGTGATTATTTATGTGCAGCTGAACAAACCGTTGCTTTGATCACTTTGTTTGATTATGTCTACAATCCACCATCAGTATCAGTATTTCTAAAATAAGGATACTGACATCAAGTGGAAGATCAGAGTCATGACATCCTGCCTTCACTGCAAAGTGGTGGCAATAACAATTGTGGCAATAATTAATTAAAAAAAACATTCAAAATATCATTAAAATTTAATTAAGTCACAAATGAATACTAAATAAAATATTTAGCAACAGTTACAATATTTTCAAAGCCTCACTGATTTTGGTGACAGTCCAAAATTAAATCTGAGTCAGGCTGCAGTTAAAATCAGTAAAAACTGAAATATGAAACATGATCTAATGTCACTTTTCCTGACTGGTCTCTTGAATCTTACAAAATGTACATGGCTGATCTGTTGTTCCACCTCCATTAACAGCCTCTTCCTCACTTCCTCTTCACCACGATCTTCTGGATAAGAAACTCGATTCTTTTCTCTTCCTGCCGTGGGAAGAAAGAAGAGGCCACCTTCCTGCGGAGACGCTGGGCGTACGCCTGCAGGACCACGAGGCAGTACGACAGGAGAAAGAACAGGCCCAGCCAGGCCAGTACGGCCCGGTCCAGCTCACTCGACTGGGCTTTGCACCGGGAAGCATCAGAGCCGACAGTGACGCTGTACACTTTGCTCAGATTCTCTTGAATGCTGTAGTAGCCAAAAAATTCCATAATAGAGTTTTGATATGCAAGCTGTAAAGAGAGTAACACAAGAATGTTAAACACATTTGACGATATGGTATATAAAGATTAGAAGTGAAACACTATTCCTCTCCATGCTTAAGGTAAAATTAGTGATTGCTGTTCCTATCTTATGAAAAGCCATATAGCCATGTGACTAGCGGCTTGCTTTGCTTGCTTTTATGCTTTTTTATTTTTTTTGAGCAGAGGATATATAATACATGTAACGTCAATCACACTGAACAGAAAACGCTCATGGCGCATCAAAACACCAGTGGCACACACTAAACAGTACACGCTCACGGCGTGCTGACACAGTTTAACACACACACAACTAATGTCACGTTAAAGATGAGCACCAAACAATACAAACACACACACTATATACACGTAGCCTAACAAGCACCGCGTGAAACACATTAGTCTAACGAGACAAGTGAACACACACCCAGCCACACCCACGGACATACATATAAAGACACGGACAACATTAACACACGCCCGAAGGGAGGGGTTCAGGGCTGTAGCGTGACAGAGCCCCCCACCAAGGGCACTACCCGTCCCGCGGTGCCTATTGCAGCAACAAAGCCCCGGACCCACAACGATGGGTGGATCCGGAGTCACCGGAATCACGTGTGCCCTGGAGATATCGACCCGCGGTGGAGAGCCCGCCACACACCAGCCTAGAACACCCTCCTTGCGAAGACGGGGGAAAACACATTAGACAACACGTTCACAAAAATACAAATAGGTACATGTAACACAAAGGGCACGAAGGGGAACAAGGGATTGGGGAGAAACACCGGGACAGACAAAAACACAGGCACGTGAATCTTGGGAAACAGTAGACCAGGCATCCACGCCTGCAACCCCCGCGAATGAGGGAAAGGGCAGTACTGGGTGATCGGTTTTGACCCCAATCCTTCTCCCTTCTGTCTTCTCGCGGAGTCCCGCGGGCGCTCCACCGCGTTGGCAGCCATAGTAGCTTGCGCAGGCTCCGGTTTCTGGGCCGGACAGCGTGTAGTCCCTCTGGCAGACACTGGAGGGCACTGTCCGACGCGAGGCTGCCTGGGAGTACTGGGAAACGCCTCGTGTGGGCGCTTTGCGGGTTCATGCCTTAGCCACGCTCCTGAAGGGGGGGCTTTAGGTGACGGCTCTCACCCTACCTTTTCAAGCTCCATTTCCTCCTCTGAGGAGCAGCAGCTCCTCATGCTGATGGCCTCTGGTGTACTGTCTTCTAGACAGTCCATCTTCTCCTCCTCCGAGGAATATTGTGGAGTGTCCTTGGCCCGGTGGCCTCTCTCCCACGACTTCACCATCAC
Source organism: Brachyhypopomus gauderio (assembly GCF_052324685.1). NCBI lineage: Eukaryota > Metazoa > Chordata > Actinopteri > Gymnotiformes > Hypopomidae > Brachyhypopomus > Brachyhypopomus gauderio. The sequence goes on from NW_027506890.1 coordinate 203,069, forward strand.
CTCAGAGCGCTCTGAAGAGGGCAGGCTCTCTGCTTCCTCTCCCGAGCTTGCTCCATCCTCTGAGCCTTCGGGCCGAGGGGAACTGGTCTCCTCATCGTACTCGGACGGAGTGGGGCTGATACTCTCATCACACTCCTCTGGGTCAGCTGCATACTCCGACGGAGAGGGACTGACGTCATCCCCCTCGTAGTAAACGGTGCTCTCCGAGCACACTGAGGGAGAATACTCCTCCTCCTCGGAGTCTTCTTCCCCGAATTCGACCTCTGGCGGCGCAAACACCACCTCTCCGGTGGCGAGCATCAGGTCTCCCTGTGTGCCTATGTGCACCACTCTTGCCAGGGGGGAGGAGCCCCTCGCCAACTGACAGGCACGGTTCGACCAGGTTTCATCCGCGAGTCTATGGTAGTAGCCTGCCAGTCCCTCCTCCTCAGCCTCCCGAGCATGTAGTTGCAGGTAGGCGCATATGCGCTCTCCCTCACTCTCCGAGGCCACTTCCAGAACTTCGCACTGCGTGCCGGGTGAGGGCATGTGATGGGACCTGGGAGAGGGAGCACGTTGGTGCCTCCCCTTCTTTGTCCCATGCATGGCCGGGATCCTGGCATCCTTACGGCTTGTCTTTCTGTAACGGGTGCGAGGGAGTTGAGGATGTAAAGACGAGGTGTGTTCAAAGACTACGTTTATTAAGCTTGACGCTGGACACACTCACGGCGTCTTGAAACAGCAGTCAATCACACTGAACAGAAAATGCTCACGGTGCATCAAAACACCAGTAGCACACACTAAACAGTACACGCTCATGGCGTGCTGACACAGTTTAACACACACACAACGAATGTCACGTTAAAGACGAGCACCAAACAATACAAACACACACACTATATACACGTAGCCTAACAAGCACTGTGTGAAACACATTAGTATAACGAGACAAGTGAACACACACACACCCAGCCACACCCACGGACGTACATATAAAGACACGGACAACATTAACACACGCCCAAAGGGAGGGGTTTGGGGCTGTAGCATGACAATACAGCGATCAATACAACAATATTATAACACAATATTAAATTAACATCAAAACTAAATTAATGACAAAGTAAAATTTAATTAACATAAATTAACATTAAATTAACACAAATAATTTTTTTTTCTTGCTTCATGTGCAACATACAAACAAAATGTTAAGATATTTCTTTCGACTTTACAAAACCAGAGGGATGTACCTTAAAATCCATCTGCATGGTAATGTCAGTAGATGGCATGTCCGCAAGCCAAGTCCCACCTGTTTTTACAAGGTAATGCACAATGTGGTCGAGCAATACCAGAATGGTGGTCATCAAAAGATAAAGTGTGATGACTAGAGCAGGAACTATACACTTGATCATTTCTGTCTTTGCCATTCTGAAGCTTGTGGAGTTGATGCCATTTTTCACGTCCTTGGCTTCGACTTGAATGCTTCTATCAGCTGCCATCCTGCGGAGCTGTCCTGTGATGTAGACGTTATCAAACCTCAGGGACGTCAAGTACGACATCAGGTACATGGTGGATTCCATGAGAAGATATAACACAAAAAAGGCAGCAAGTACTCTGCTTGCGAGAAGTCTCACTTTTTCTAGTTGCTGTTTTGCTTTTGAAATGTCCTCCTCCACGTCTTTGCTCAAGGTCCGCAAACGTTCTCGTATCTTCACGACGTTGATATCTGCGGAACGGTTGAATTTCTGCATGAACTCCACAAACTTGACTTGTTGTCCCTGAATCTTTTGAACTTCACTGATCATGTTGTTCTTGATGCTGTTGCATAGGACTGATGAGTTGAGGATACTGTGAGCGTAGTTCTCGGACATGCACTTCATGAGATGTGTAATAGCAGTAATGTTGGTGGCAGTGTTAGGCAGGACATAAAGTGCCACAGTCATGGCACACATGGACAGGACAATTTTGCGTCCTTGCCTGGTGCCCAGTGTTGGAAACATGATTGTGACGACACAGCGGAGAGGGTGAACGAGAAAGGAAAGGACGGCCATGGTGCCTGCAAAGATGCCTGCAATGACGGCCGCTGCCCGCATTTCATACATCAGCGGTCCGTTCAGCCAGTAGAAGAGCAGGGCACCCATAACTGCGGAGATGACAAGGCAGAAGAGCAGGAGGATGAAGATTTGTGTGGCATTCTGTGGACTGGGAGTGGAGTAGGAGAACCACAAAAGCCTCAACGATGTTCTACCAGAAAAATCCAAGAAAGTTGATTGAGAATTAGGAGATAGTTATGATGAATACATTTGGAGCAGGTGATAGGCTGTAGCCTCTGCCCCATCATGCCAAATGACCAGTTGCACTCAACAGAGTTGGTGCTTTAGCTACTTGGGTAGCCTGAGCCCAGAAGATAGATCTTGCTCTCAGCCAAATATTCGCCTGTGTATGTGCATATGATCAAAGGCAAAAAAGATTTAGACTTTATGCAGCTAGACTGACGTATACAGTATCTGAGTTGCAATTTTTAATTTAAATGCATTTACATACCTGTTTCACACCTGAGACATGTCTAGTTTCTCTAGGAACCTTGTGTACCTCATTACAATTTCAAATAACTCTACATCCTTTACACTCCAGGTGCTCAGCTACAATCTTCATCAGACTTATATCATTTTTTTAATTGCAAACACACCATCACACATCTCAATGCTAGTGCTTAACGACTACACTTTTCTTCCTTTCACTTCAACTGGACGGTCCCAACTCCAGTTTAGACATTAAATTGCTTAAATGTAAGACTTAGGAATAATGCAAGCCTTATCCATTTATTTGAAGATGTTCCAAAGGGGTTCCAGCTCAACTTTAATTCCAACAAAAATAACAACTGCTACTACTGATCAGTTTCTACAGTGTCTACTACTGTCTTTAAATGCAGCAGGACAATCACAAGGCAAACATTTAGCAGCTACTCGCAGAAAACCTATAAACCTAATCAAATATTAAATACACACGTAAATGTACCCAAATCTACTTTTTAATGGCAGGATTTAATTAATCAACTGAAATTTTATATTTTTTAGTTTGTGTGTGACGTAGCGAGGGATTATACATGTGTGAGCCGACGAACAAAGAAGAACAAAGATGTTTAGACAAAACTTATAGCAAAAAAGCGTTTAAACAGGCAAACTGAAAACAACATTTAACAGACGTATGTATGCAGCAAAACAGCAACATGTGATGAACAAGAAGATAATTTGTGCGTGTTTCATCCTAGCACATTTTATTAATATCTGCAAAGGAGCATTTAATGGCATTAGCTTAAAAGCAAAAAAAAAAAAAAATGAAACAAAAACAACATAATCTGCCAAAGGAAGGACACTCTGCACTTAAAATAATAAAACAAGAAATGACCAGGAAATATGACTAGACCTGCAGACTCAATGCTGTTCTCACATGAATTTTCATAATAAACGTTGGCTAATGCTTCAGCAGGCGGTCTCTGATCATATCGGCCTTCTTCACCGCAGCTGTTTCGGTCTCCTCTCTAAGATTAAGGAAAGCAATCTGGGAACATCCTATTGTATCTACTTTTTCATTTCAAACACAAATTATACCTTAGTTCTTTGATGAAATATACTATTTGTTCAGTTTTTATTTAGATATCCATCCATTATATTACAGTTTTTCGATTTGGTTCAATTCTCAGATCAGAATTGAAATTCTCAAAACTGTTCATTCACTCTCTACATCTTCTTGTTACAACTTTTGCACATCATAATTGCATTTCTCATTGTGTTTAACATTTCGCAAATACTTTTGTACATTTTGCTAATGGACATGGCCAATTGTCTGTTGTTTTTTACAGTTGCTTATGTCATGTTTATCAAAATTTATTGTACGGATTGTTGAATTGTCTTACCTTCCAAAACATTTAGTCTTTAGGTCATCGCCTTCATCATTATATGCAAAAGTGCTGAACATGCTGTCATAATCTCTAAGGCATTATTTAACTTTTATTTATTTCGTTTATTTTTTTGTTACATTTTGGTAATTTATCTTAATTTGATTAAATTGTTTGCAGGTGAACATTCAGTTACAGTACGAAAGGGAATTGGTGAAGGCTTAGATCAACCAATGGTCTCAACCATACGTCACAGGTGTGTCTCATGAACCTTTACTGTAGTTGGCAAACATTTATAGACGCTAAACACTGCAGTATCACAAAGTCTCATAATGTAAAGACAAGGCCATGTACAGGGTGAACAGCCAAGAAGAGGAGTAAGACTATGTAGTGTAGAGGGGTATAAAGGCCCATTCACACCCTACGGTAATTACGGATACGGACCCTTTCGTCCGGTTCCGGAGGTCGTTTCATCCGTCAGTGGGTCCGTTGCCAGAGCGCTTAATAAAGCCTGCTTTATACCTCCGGACACGGACGAATTTCGTCCGTCCGTACCAAACGTAGCCTCCGTAGGGGGCCACTATACCTCTTTCCGTTTCCAACGTTGTTATGATTTTTTAAAATACATCATCTAGAGGGCAGTATAGTCACATTTCCGGCACCGGCGCACCAGCAATCTCCTCCCAGCTGTTTTTGCATCGCTGTTTATCGCGATGACCTGGCACCGTAGCAGAATGTAGCCTCTAACCAACTCGCAAAGTTTCTCTTCTAACTCGAGCATCATTTTTTAAAGTCCAGTACTCTTCTTCATTGATTTTCCCGAATTGGTGTACGTCCGATGCTTCTGACTCTCTACTGCCCCCTGATTTCCGGTTTATATTGCTCCGTTGCTACGGATTCGTAAGCGCTCTGGCAACGGACCCACTGACGGATGAAACGACCTCCGGAACCGGACGAAAGGATCCGTATCCGTAATTACCGTAGGGTGTGAATGGGCCTTTTACGAATCCGTAGTAACGGAGCAATATAAACTGGAAATCAGGGGGAAGTAGAGAGTCAGAAGCATCGGACGTACACCAATTCGGGAAAATCAATGAAGAAGAGTACTGGACTTTAAAAAATGACGCTCGAGTTAGAAGAGAAACTTTGCGAGTTGGTTAGAGGCTACATTCTGCTACGGTGCCAGGTCATCGCGATAAACAGCGATGCAAAAACAGCTGGGAGGAGATTGCTGGTGCGCCGGTGCCGGAAATTTGACTATACTGCCCTCTAGAGGATGTATTTTAAAAAATCATAACAACGTTGGAAACGGAAAGAGGTATAGTGGCCCCCTACGGAGGCTACGTTTGGTACGGACGGACGAAATTCGTCCGTGTCCGGAGGTATAAAGCAGGCTGTGTGGTGTAGAGGGGTAAGACTGTGGTGTAGAGGGATAAGACTGTGTGGTGTAGAGGGGAAAGACTGTGTGGTGTACAGTTGAGGTGACAAAACAGTGAAATAAGGGCAACAATTGTGGACCATGTTTTACATGTAAGTCATGGTCTCACAATGTCTGAACCTGGTCGCTGGGTGAAGTTGAATATTGGAAGAACAACTGTGTCTTCAATCGTTTCAATAGAGAAAACATGTACAGTTGTGATCAAATTTATTCAACCCCCAATGCTGCGAAGGGTTTTATGGAATTCAGTGCACATTTGTAATTGTGTTCATAATGAAATCTTACAAGGACTTGTTAAAGAACTAAATGCAACTAAGATAGCATCAATTTTTTTTGTCATAAAGTATTAAATGGCCTTTTTGTGATTTCTTCATTGACACAATTATTCAACCCCTTTACGACTACCACTCCTAAGAACAGAGGTTCATTCCAGTGTTTTCCATCAGGTTTTGAAAACATCTGTGGATGTCAACGAGCAGCAATCAAGCATGATAAGCACCAATTAGGCAGATTTAAAAGGACTGTGATACTCAGCTCCTTCTAGACATCTACTGGTGTGTTTCCAAGCATGGTGAAGGCAAGAGAATGGTCCCAGAAGACAAGAGAAGAGGTTATTGCTCTTCACAAGAATGGCAATGGATATATAAAAAGATTGCGAAGTTGTTAAATATTCCAAGAGACACTATCGGAAGTATCATTCGCAAGTTCAAGTTAAAGGGCACAGTGGAAACGTTACCTGGTCGTGGCAGAAAGAAGATCCTGACCGCGACTGCTGTGCGCTACCTGAAGCGTAATGTGGAGAAAAATCCCCGCGTGACTGCTAAGGAACTGAAAAAAGACCTGTCAGATGTGGGCACTGAAGTTTCAGCTCAGACAATAAGGCGCGCACTGCATAACGAAGACCTCCATGCCAGAACGCCCAGACGCACCCCCTTGCTGACTCCAAAGAACAAGAAAAGTCGACTGCAGTATGCCAAAAGTCATGTGGACAAGCCACAAAGGTTTTGGAACAGTGTACTGTGGTCAGATGAAACTAAATTAGAACTGTTTGGGACAATGGACCAGCGCTATGTTTGGAGAAGGAAGAACCAGGCTTATGAACAAAAGAACACCTTGCCTACTGTGAAGCATGGCGGGGGGTCAATTATGCTTTGTGGCCGTTTTGCTTCTAATGGTACAGGAAAGCTTCAACGTGTGCAGGGTACCATGAATTCCCTTCAGTACCAGGAGATCTTGGAGGAAAATGTGATGGAGTCAGTCACAAACCTGCAGCTTGGGAGACGTTGGACCTTCCAACAGGACAATGATCCGAAGCACACATCCAAGTCCACTAGAGCATGGTTGAACATGAAAGGCTGGAACATTCTAGAGTGGCCATCGCAATCACCAGACTTAAATCCAATTGAGAACCTCTGGTGGGACCTAAAGAAGGCAGTTGCAGTGCGCAAGCCTAAGAATGTGACTGAACTGGAGGCTTTTGCCCATGAAGAATGGGCTAAGATACCCATAGGTCGCTGCAAGACACTTGTGTCAAGCTATGCTTCACGCTTGAAAGCTGTCATAACTGGAAAAGGATGTTGTACTAAGTACTAAAAAATAATGTCACTAGGGGGTTGAATAAAACTGATAATGATGTGAGCACAGTAAAGACATTTGTGGTTATTCCATCATAAATATTATGTTATGTTTGTCTAATTTATAAGTGCCTCTTTGATATAATTGTAAATAAGATGACTGAAATGATCAAAATCAATGTCAAACTGGCCAAAACACTTTATTTCAGTGGGGGTTGAATAAATTTGATCACAACTGTATGTAGCCTACTGTAATTCAGAAATGTGCTCTCGGCTGTAATGCTGCACACAGACATAAATTCTGACATTTTTGTATTCTTATACCATATAGGACATCAAGACCAGCTTATAGTGGTAGCAGAGGTTCCATTTTCACACAACAAGAGGAGGCTTTATGTGCTCATGTTGCTTTGAATGTGTAGAATAAGTTTTTAATTTTGCAGTTTTTTGCAGTCAGTTGTCTGTCTTTTCTGAATTTCAATCAGTGCAAACAATACAGTCAAACAATATTGCTATACAAATTTGATTCCAGTCCAATTTCTTGTTATCAGACTCCCGCATACAGTCATGTGTAACTTTGTGTTCCATGTAAGTTTGTATGTATGTAACATGTATTTGATATACCATAGACTGTGCAGCGTTCTTGAAATCAAAAGCTTAGCTAGTTTCCATCAGAATATACAGTCTAGACCAGGTATCACCAAATGGCGGACCGCGGTCCGGATCCGGACCCGAACGCCGTCCTGTCCGGACCCAATCACATTCCTGATTAACTGGATACGGACCCAAATGCCAAAAAATTTTTAACGGGAGACTATATTTTAAACCGGAGAATTTATTTTCAGACGAGTGTTACGTTCACCACCCATTTGAGTGTTACCGCCCCCCCCCCCCCCCCCCCCCCCCCCCCCACCGCGGAACCGCGGACCCGGACCTAAGGTCTGAGCTATCTGCCAAAAATGGACCGCGGAAAGATTTACCCCTGGTCTAGACTCTACACTGACTGTGACTTATAGTTGCACTGACAACATGACTAAGTATTTTGACTGCTTTGTTCATAAGCAATGGCACAGACTAGATATTCTATTGGCACTGAAAAAATTTGACTAAAAATTTGCTTTTGAGGCAAAAACTAAGAATTTTGAGTGAAGAATGTGCTTTTGCAGGTATTTCATTTAGTTTTGCTGTTTGCACTAACTGTTTTGAGAAATACACTTGTTGTGATGCCAATGTAAACCATGATGTGAGAAATGTACCAAATTGACTGAGAAAAACTGTAGAGTCTTCACACTTTCTACATATCTTTGTAAGCCCGAAAGAACACAGACCTCCCAGCTTTCTGCTTCTGTCAGTGGACATTTTATACGAATTTATAAAGAGCTTTAAAACATTTTCAAGAATTTTAAGCATGTTCCAATACCTATGGAACCTATGGAATTTCTTCATTATCAATAAAGTCTTATCTTTAATTTCAACAGTGTAGTGAAGTACACAAGGTTTCTAGAGAAAATGAAGGCTCCAAATCCTTCATCAGCTTTGCAAGCAAAATGGTTCTTTAAGTAAATCTAAGATGAATGAATGATCTATCAACAAAATATAAAAATGCACCATTTACATATCTATAAATTGGGATATCATCAAACGTACTCTGAAGGCATCCAGCATTCACTTATATTGATAAACAGTAATACTGAGGAGAAAAATCTCAGGACTAACCTGAATGTATTCCACAGGGACATTTTGCTGTAGATAGATGAATGGATGTGTGGATAGATGGATGGATGTGTAGATAGGTTCAGTTAGATGGGTTCAGTTAAAAGAGTTGGTAATGGTAAAATGTCACAGTACTACTTCTCAATGCTATATAGAAGTGGCAACCACACACGCACACGCACACGCACACACACACACACACAAAACCATGATTCACCATGTTGTTCAAATTCACATGATACATTCCATACATATGTTGACACATTGTGAATCTAAAAACACACTGCATGTTATGACATGGTAAGTTCCAACACATTCTCAGTAACAATTTCAATTTGAGAATGAGCTGCGTTGGGACAAGACGCTAACTAAACTGTCTCAAGGAGCCATGAAAAGTAAAGCCTTTTTTTTTTTTGCAAGTTTTGCATTACTATGAAAACTTTCCAAGTATCTCTATATTTGGGGAGGAGGATAAGTAAACAAATTATGATCTGTACTTTTCGAATGAGGCAGAACCTTAAAAGTTAATTACACTGTGAGCAAGCTACATTTAACCGTGCATATAATAAAGGGAAGTATGACATACAGACAGCTTCAAACTTCTCTAAACAAAACTGGAAGTCTTGTGATGTCTAATGATATGTACACAGTCCATATATAGTAACACGAACACAGCTGGTTATACACAACTTGACCTGAGTAACTCAGAAAACAATTCACTTGTATTTATAGTTAGTTGGAATTGGTAAGAGCACCACCAAACCAATAAATAAATAAAAAATACTTATTTGTTATTGAATATTAACAGTGAATTCACCTTTCTACATATTTGTATAGGGGAGAGTGGGGTGATTTGTGCCAGGGGGGAAGTTGTGCCACCCCTTGTTTATAGTGAACCAGAGAAGAAATTGGTTATGTGACCATTAATTTTTGAAAAAAACATTCATTTTACTCATCCTGCAAAGAAGAGATCCTCATTGCATGAGAGGAAAGCACTTTTAAGTTCAAAAAACTGTTTTTTGCCTTTCAAAGTAAAATTCCTATGATCAAGGATTTTTGATTGTTGTGTCCAAACAGTTATAGAGAAGTATGAAAACATTTTACACATGTTTTAGTACTTTGGTAAGCTACACTATGAGTCTATGCAGCTAGCATGATGTTAGCCCAAAACTACTGGATGATGCATTTTTTCCCAAATGGTGGGGTTGGGGTGATTTGTGCCATAGGGCCTGGGGTAAGTTGTGCCAGTGGCACAACTCACACCCACTTATGAATATTTTAAACATATTGGTTTTTTTGTAGTTGTACATTGTATTCTTATATTTAATCACTTAAACTATGTGACATTCTTAATTTTAGACCCAAAATAGAAAGACCATCATGCCACGGAGTTATAAGAGGAAGACATGCAGGGCTTCCACTCCTCTAGAGGACATGGACAGAGTAGTGAAGAGGTGGAGAAGGGAAGTCTATTGGTCAGGTGGCGAGGGAGATGAGCATATGCAGGATGTCATTAAAATAAAACATGGAGAAGAAAAAGATAGATGGAAAAGAAATAGGATATAACTGAACTGGACTTACTTAAAGCGTATAGCTTCAACTTATGTAAATGTAAACTGCAATGGATCAATAAGGGAAAAATTAAGATATATGCTAATTATGCTAAAAAAAACATAATATTTGCTACTGTTTTTGTTTCATTTTGAACTGAACTTTGTTCTGAAGTGTTAGGCCTTGTTTAAGAAAATTTATCTTTTGTGTGCTCATGTGGCACAATAGGCTTGTAGAAAATAAGCCTTTGATGTTGTAAAGTAACTTTAAATAAACCTTAAATTAGTAATTTTGTATTGAATTTGTCTAGCTTTTATATAGCATTCCAGTTCTTGTGATCAAAATATATTATTTTACTTCAGTAATCAATGGCACAATTTACCCCAATGTATTCTCTCCAATGGCACAACTTACCCCGCACTGGGGGTAAGTTGTGCCACGAGACCACTTTTTTTCAAAAAGCTGTATTTCGTAAATACTATATTTCACACCCAAAGTGACTGATTCCAGGGATGCACCACATCCTGAAATATATGTACATATTTTAGTTGGAAGCATTACTGTCATAGTCTCACTTTAAAATCACTTTAAGTAAAAACTGGCACAACTCACCCCACTCTCCCCTACATTATGCATTATAGGAACTATACTATACACAGTCTTACAGCTTTTAACAACAACTTACACACTAAAATAATGGTGCATTTCCACTAGATACTGTATACTTTGTGAGTGTTTCCATTAGTACCAGGTCCCAGTTAGCCGGTCCCTTCGGGTACTATTGTCTCACCGACTCGCTATTGTAAACGCAGGAATTTAGAGCTGTGTTTGTAGTTAATGTTACCACCACAGTTACTACTGTACAATAGCTAGCTCTTAGCCTTGCTAGTTGCTAGTTAGCTGTAGCCATAAACACAGCATGAGCAGCAATGACGTGCTACACATTTTGTGCAGTTACGCTATATTGTTGTTGCTTTCACGGGAATGGTTGTGTTTAATATTTGTTATTTTTTACGTTCAAGATTCCCCTTCCACTGACGAGGCGAGCGGAGTTGGCGGAAAATGTTTCCTTCAACCGGGCTTTCCTCGGGGTGCTTGGCGAACTTGTGAACACCATGCGAGACAGACGCCAGTAAAAGCACACAAAATGTTGCTTGTAGTACTATAAATATTTATTTCATATAAAGCTATACGTTATTTTTAGGTAATTTGCTTTTTGCACTTTTTTTAACTATAACTATATTATTTACATATGTTGTACTTTAAATATCTATATTTCATAATAAAGTTTGATTTCATTTGATTGTATGACTGATGCTTTTTATGCAGGGTGTGTTCAGCCTGTTTGAGTAATACCAAATTATTATCAATAATTAGAGCAACCACATACAATAATGAAGATAAAGATAAATAAGATACAATAATGCTATGTGTTAAGGGGCATTGACCGGTGTTGTGGTCGCATACAAATGATGTCACGACACTACAACCCGCGCGCCAACAGCGACTCCACCCACATTATGGTGGTCCACCATTGTAATGGAAACACAACGCGACCGTTCCGTTGCGAATCGAACCGTACCGCGCCAAGCAGGCCCTAGTGGAAATGCGCCATAACAGTTACTGAAACCTGATACTGGAGCACAACCTCAGCCAAGATTTGTAAAGCTATAATCACACAAACAGACAAGAGTCTGTTCACACAGCCAATCACACCTCTCAATCACGTCTCCATTCCCAAGCAGTACTATAATATACATAATACTATAAAAAGGCAACAGGTGACTTTGTCTCCAACAAAAATGGGTTGACATCAAAAGATGGTCAACAGAGTTTAGGTCCACATTGGCAGGTCTGCGTAGGGTTAAGGGTTGAGAACGCCAAGAAGGAAGTGGCCCAAGGAAAGCCCAAGGAACAAGAACGTGCTATCATGAACATGGTTATGTCGTTGGAGGAGATACTGGATGGTGCTCCTTCTGGGGATTCCATTGTTCTGCTAGGGGACTTCAATGATCATGTGGACAATGACAGTAGAACCTGAAAGGGCGTGATGGGGAGGAACGGCTTGTCCGATCTGAACCCGAGTGGTGTTCTGTTAATGAACTTCTGTGCTCATCACAGTCTGTCCATAACGAACACCATGTTCGAGCACAAAGGTGTCCATAAGTGCACATGGCACCAGGACACCCCAGGTCGCAATTCGATGCTCGACTTTGTAGTCGTGTCGTCAAGACTTGCGTCCATGTCTTGGACATTCGGGTACAGAGAGGAGCTGCACTGCCACCTAGTGGTGAGTTGGATCAGATGGCGGGCGAGGACGCTGGACAGACTTGGCAGAGCCAAACGTATCACGACTGTTTGCTTGGAACGTCTTTCCAGTCAGAAAGATCTTTAACTGCCACATTAGGCAGAACTTTGACTGCATCCCGAGGGAGGCCGGAGACATCGAGTCCAAGTGGGCCTTGTTCCGTGCCTCCGTTGTTGATGCGGCAGACCGGAGCTGTGGCCGTAAGGTTGTAGGTAGTGGTGGAGTATAGGCTTCTGGGTCTGCTGCTATGGGGCTATCCAGTCTCTGTACAAACGTGCCAGAGGGGGTTTGGTGTATTCCCTGTCTCCTTTTTGCTGATGATGTGGTGCTGTTGGCATCAGCTCTGGTTGGATCAGTTTGCAGCCGCGTGCGAGATGGTTGGGATGTGGCCAGGGCCGGCGCCACAGGGGGGCGAATGGGGGCGTCGCCCCCTCAGGCGAGGTGTCCCGCCCCCTCAATGTAAAAAATAAGACCCATTAATTTTACAACAATCGCTACATGGTGCCCCCCCCCCCCGCTCGACAATCATTACATGCACCGCCCCCCCCGCTCAACAACTTACGGTCGCCCCCCCCCCCGAAATTTTCTGACGCCCCCTCACCGTATATGTTCTGGCGCCAGCCCTGGATGTGGCCTTATATGTGTGCAGTTTTGTGTTGGGTAAGTGTGTTCATGTCTTTGTCTCAGCAATGAGTTTTGTGATATGGTGAATTGTGTGCAGTGTTTTGAACAAAAAAAATCCATATTTTCACAATCACAAAATCAAGCAATTGAAAATAATAATATAAATAATAAAATAATGATAATAACTTATATAGGGAGTGCCACTTATACATATTCTAAATGTATGCAAATTCTTTCTCCATATATACTGTGGTGTCTAAATACTCTCCTAATACGAATGTTCTCCTTTTTAAAGCTTGCTGGCCTCAAAATTGCCATTATTCTGCCACCTAGTGAGCTGAATGTGTCATAGATTCTGTACTAAATAAATTTGAAATATGGTCTTATGTCATGCAATCAAATTTATTTAAAGATGTCCTTTATAGGGGGGGAAGCAACAAATTAAATAAATGATCACTTTCATAAATGTTTGCTACTTTATAATTGTAATTTTTTCTGTTCCTTTGTTGGGTGTTATAGTTTCTCTCTCTGTCCATGAATGCGTGTGTGCGAATGTGTGTGTGTGTGTGTGTGTATATATATATATATGTGTGTGTGTGTGTGTGTGTGTGTGTGACCTCTTACCTACATGACCTATTACTACTGAGTCACATCATACTGTGCATTGTATTTCCACAACTAATGTCCCCCTGCAATTGAATATGAAATTTGAAACCATGGGCTATAACTCAATCACAGAACGTCCTTTATATGGTGTTTTAACTTCAGTTTTTTTCAGTAGGTGTTTTTTTTTGCAAGAGAGTCTTGTGTAAAAGAGATGAAAATATAGAACTAATTACAAAACTTGTTAAACAGTGAGTAACTTAGAAATCACACAGTCAACAATGACAAGCTAAAAGTTATTTTTTAACAAATCTGAGATTTAAAAGTAATTTATGGCTTCAGAGTTAGAGGGCTTGAAATTTATAATCACATGAATTCATTTCCCACAAACTCAGTTCCTGGATTAGACACCAGAGGGCACTGTTCTATTTGTTTAGAAATGAGATTTAAAAAAAACATAAAAATAAATTTACAAGCAAAGTGAAAAACAGAAACAACTAATCATCATGCCTGTAAGTTAACTGATTTAGCATTTCTCAGTAAAACAATTACAAAACTATTATACATACAGACTGAAAGTTAAAATTGCTCTTCTTTTTTGGTATTACACACAAGAACCCCCTGTGTGTCTGTGCGTGCATACATGTGTGTGTGTGTGTGTGTGTGTGTATGTGTGTGTGTGTGTGTGTGTGTGTGTATGTGTGTGTGTACATTTTCTTTAACCAGTAAAGTTAAATGCTGGTACTGTAGTTATAGACACTGCGGTTACTGTAGTGTTGAGAGTCCTAGCCCACTCTGGGTAGGTGTGGAGGGTGAAGAGGTGCAGTCCCCACGTGTTCATAGCCAGAGACACACACACAACGCCGAGGATGTTCATCATGAACCCAGTTTTCACCTGTCAAAACAGCAACATGAGAAGATGTTTATTAATGACCTCCCAAGAGCCATATTTCAGTCTATTAACATCAAGAAAAGACAATGTCCATGTGAGTCCTGCCCCTACTGTCCACCCATGGAATGTGCAACACCATATGAAAACTTTGAGAGCCTGGGTTGTCTTCTGAACACTTAAGCAACACATCAGTCCCAAATCTGTAGTTCCATCAGTCCCAAAAAGTTCCAAAACAATGTGTACCTCTATAAATGTTCTCATGGAGGTACACAACTCAGATGGTGTCAAATTAATTCACTTTTTTATGTGCTTTACTGTTCTGTCTCATTTTTGTAATATGCTATGATCTTAGCTATGCTATACATCTTAATTTACTAAGTAAAGATATAATTAAAGAACCCAAGAGAACTTTGTACACACAATTCTTACCATGTGACATTCAAACAAAACATTGCACTTAATGAAACTCAATTGCATTTTGCCATATACAGCTTCTCCAAGTACCTTGTTCTCATGATCCTATAGATACCTATAGGGGCTTGTTCTTTTAATGGGAACCTATTTAGTAATGTTTTATAGATATGAATCAGGTTCTTTCGAGATTAAGAAAAGTCTAACTTTGCATGACAAACGGAAACAAAACGTGTGTGTGTGTGGGTGGTGTGGTGGTGTGGTGGTGGGGTGGGGGGGGGGGGGGGGGGCATCCCGATCCTTCGGTCTGCTCACCATATCTTTGACCATGAGGTGTCCTGAAGCGAAGGCGATGGAATTGGGAGGGGTGGAAACCGGAAGCATGAAGGCGTAGGAGCAGCCGATCGTCGCCGGGATCATGAAGTAGAGCGGGTTCGCGTTCACCCGCATGGCCTGCGAAGGACAAACACTCCATCACGCCAGCGACGTGGACCCTTCCGCCCTTCCCTGCATCCGTCCCGCCCAACCCAACGCCGCGCCTGCGCGCCCTCTCACCAGTTCGGCGATGACTGGGAGGAAGATGATGATGGTGGCGGTGTTACTAGCGAACTCGGTGAAGCAGGCGATGAAGGCCGTGATGAGAATCGAGGCCACTGCGGGAGGAACTTCCGCTATTGGCTGCAGATGCTCTCCGATCAAGACAGCCAATCCGGACGCCTGTGGCAGGGCAAATGAAAACAGATAAAACGGCACGAGCGGAGTGGAGCTGTGCTGAAATTAAGTGAATAATACATGTGGTTTCAGCATGCATTGCTTTGAAGATGATACAGAACTGTATGCATTGGATGTTGAGTAATTTCTTACTTAACAGTGGACAAAACAGGACTTGTACTTGGTTCAAAAACTGCTCAAATTTACTGTAACTCCCTGCTTTATGGTCTACCTGCTAAATCACTTTGCCCCCTACAACAGATACAAATTTCTGCAGCCAGAGTTCTAATGTCCACAAAGAAATCTGATCACATCACTCCTATCCTCCATCAGTTACACTGGCTTCCTATCTCTGAACGCATCCACTATAAAAGCCTACTCCTAACATTCAAATCTCTGCATGGTCTTGCACCCTCCTATCTCTCCAATTTTCTCCACCTTCATATCTCATCACGTCAGCTCAGGTCCTCTAACCTAGGTTTGCTCTCCATCCCACGACACAGACTCTCTACCAGGGGCGAGGCTAGGGTATTTTTAGTGGTGCTAGAGCACCACCGTGAAGTTGCTCAGCACCCCCTGGCTCAACACATTTTTTAAATATTATATTATGCAAAAACCTTGCTCTGCACCTGTGCAATACTTTGGTATTGTGCCTCTGTGAGCACTGGGGGCTGGGCACCCCTAAAGACCAGATCCTAAAATCGCCCTTGCTCTCTACTATGGGTGGCAGATCATTCAGTGTTGCTGCCCCCACCCTCTGGAATTCGTTACCTCCCTCTATTCGCTCCTCTGACTCTCTCTCTACTTTCAAAACTCAACTCAAGACTTTCCTCTTCTCTCAATATTTCCGCTCTTTCTAAGCCCTGTATTTTTCCCCTTTCATGTGTGTACAGCGACCTTGGGTTTGTGAAAGGCGCTATATAAAATAAACATATTATTATTATTATTATAAAAGCAGGCGTTCTAGTTTAATTGATCCTGATAACTTTTCAATTGCATCAAGTGTAGTTTTGAAGAACTTTTGCTCCACTATTGACTCTAATCTTGCTGTTGACGCACATCAGGTTACCAGAACTTCCAGCAAAGAAATATTGCTAAGCCCAGAAATATCTCATTATATGATGCAGAGGAGCTAATTTATGCCTTTGAGTGATATGACTGTAATGCCTTTGAATTGGAAGAACATAATGCCTTTGAGTTGGATGACTGTAATGCCTTTTGCAGACTGCAGCAGAGTTCATATTAGAACCTGTGCTTACATTGAGTTAGAGCAATTACAAATGATAAAATAAAAAATCATTTTTAAACAATTACAAAAATAATTTAAATAAATTTATTTTAAATACTTGTTTTAAATAATAATTCCAAAGTAAAATATTTGCCTGTTATGATTGTCATGTCATAATTTCGTTGATCATAAGGTGCTGGATCCAGTCGGTAGAATCATGAAAACTAAAACTAAAAAGCATGGGGCAGAATTTCTGTTTCCTATGTGCCCCCACATAACCTCTCTGTGTTCATGACTTCATAGAAATCTTTAGGTCTGGGCTGAAAATCTGTTCTTCTAGTCAAGCTTGAGTCATGGTAAGAGAGGTATAAGGACTGTCAACACACCTCTCAGTGCCTCTTAACATACCTGACGACCTATTATGTAGGATAAAGAGCCATATCATTCTAGTCTAGAAATTTCAAAGGCAAAGAATCATTGCTGGCAATAGTCAGTGCTGGCATTAGTCATTACTGGCATTATATTAGTCAGTTGCCTTCTGCTTGGCTTGTAAATTATCATTGTTGTTGTTGTATTTTTCAAGATGAATATTGGTTCCATATATGATGTGAACTGAATGACTGAACTGATACTATTACAGCATAAAGCTAACAAACAGCAAATGAGCCACTGTTAAGATTTAAATGATTGGTGTACATAACAACATCTACTGATATAAAATAGGAACCCACTAGCCAGCTAGCTCCTCCACGAAGATTTACGTGTATCAACATTGCTGTTAGCTGTCACTTAGCCTCAAATCACCTGGTGTCCTTACACTGCCGGAGCAGAACAGAGGGATGCTAAAAAAGAAAAACAAACACACTTCTGCCTGCTGATCAGTGTGTCAGGATGAAGGGACAGCAGGTGTGTGTGTGTGTGTGTGTGTGTGTGTGTGTGTGTCTACCTCACAGCCCTTTGCCATAGCGAAGCCTCCACCCAGGAGAAGGATAATGTTCCAGGGTACACACTCCTGTGTTCTCTTCCATGACAGCAGGGGCACATATGGAGTGGTGGAGGCTGTGGGAACATGGGAGGACTGAACCATTGAGCTGTGACACAACACGACTGCAGTTATTGACTTCTCAATGACATGAGTCCTGTCATGGGTGGTGTGGTCAAATAAAAATAATAAAACGTGGATTTAAATTGCTGTAATTTCACTTTAGGTGTCAATTTCTGATTGATTTGCTTCTTCATTGCTCCAAAATGGTGTCACTACTGTTGTATCTCAGTAATCGAAAATCCCACCAGTTAAAAAGAAAATGACCACAGTTGCAAGGAAGGCTAATAATTCCTTACACCAAGTTTGCTTTAACTTAATGTTTTAAGAGACTCTAAAGAAATTCTAAGATAAATTTGAAGATGTTTCTGCAAATATCTGTGATCTCAGGACAGAGTGAGCTCAGGACAGAGTAGATCTCAGGACAGAGTGAGTTCTCTCACCCCGAGGGTTGAACCACCAGCTCAGCGAGGGACGCTTTGAGGGGAAGAAGAAGAGGATGGAGATGATGATGACTCCTGTGACGGCATCTGACACGTACCTGCAGACGCAAGACCGGAACATGAAGAGGAAAGTAGAAGAAAAATATTTACAGCCTAATTGACTTTGACGTAATCCAGTCCCTATATATTATTTTTAATCTTGATCTCAGTAAGACTTGTATATGCCTTATGAAACACTTCAACAGAGCCCAGTTTTAACTACCCATTAACCTCAAACTCTATTGAAACCTCCTATTTTCTGGTATGAAGATAATAATGTTGTTTTTTGAGGTAACAAATTTAGCAAAACACATTAGGCTGAATGATTCATAATGGACGAAGATAAGCTGAAAGTAGGCCTGTGTCCAGAACTCATTTCTTCTGTGTATGCTCACTGTTGCTCATGCTGTGGTCCGGTGTTAGTGCAGCTGAGATCCCCACAGAGCGGGTGTTGAAAGTTCTCCCATCCTTCTCCTAATTTTTCCCCTCCTTTTCCTCTGTTCTCCCCTCCTTCTCTTCAGTCCTCCCCTCCTTCTCCTCAGTCCTGTCTGCTCTACACACTTCTCTTTCTCCTCCCAGTTAACCAGGCACATGTTATACATGCTGGGTTCATTTAAAAAACATGTCGGTTTGAATCACACTGAATTCACATCAGCTCTTCAGGATCTGGAGAGGGGGGTGTTGGGGGGTTATAAAATAACAGCAGGTATTCTTGGTGGTAAGTAGCTTTTACTGATGCTGTGTGATAAACCTGGCTGAGTGTGGAGATAAACATCTGTGATATTTGAAAACAAATACATGCCAGAACTCACTATAACTCACTGTAACAATATGGCTCATTATAACAGAGCCTATTTACAGCCTGTAAGAGTGAATCACTGAAGCAGCTGACCTTGGTAATTACTGATATAGCAACACATGCTAATTGTCTCGTTATAGTCCATAATTCTCATTCTTATTCAACTGGATGAATTGTTTTTTTTTTTAGCTCCATTAAAGACACGAGCCCTTTAGCCTTAAGCCAGAAGTTCTCCCTCCTTCTGTTTCCCTCTTTCCCCCCCTCTCTCTTTCCCTTTCTCTCTTCTCCTTTATGTGATGTGACTCTTGGTATGTCAAGCCTATGGAAGCAGACTGTAGTCAGAGAAAGATCCATCCATCAGGTACTGTGGAAGGAGGGAGTGTTGCTGGGAAGATGGGTGATTGCTCTCTGATACACTCTCTCATTCTTGGGTTTATCCTTCCTTATCTCCTGATGTGGAAGTCCCCTTTGTTTCCATGGATAGGTTGCTATGGATAAGTTTACCTTATTATAAAACTCTGCCTGCTGCCTGCCAAAGCATAAGTTGGACACATTTTGTTAAGAATAATTGTATGATGAAAAAAAAACAGAAACACAGGATATATTTCTGCTCTTTTTTACTCTGGCACACAAACTGTGAGATGAAACACTCGCAGTAATGCAAGTATTAACACATCACCACCAAGTTAGCACTGCATAATGCAAACAGGGCATAAGTCCTGCTATCAGCAGCAAATATCCCCCAATAAAGCTTGACAGCAGCAGTGTGAAAGAAATGTGCCGTGCAAGGACGGAATGTAGAGCCTGTCTGCAGGACTGTAATACTGAATTCAAAGAAACGTACTTGCTAATGTATTCATGAATATAGTTTGGACAAAAGCTGTTGCTTGCTGGGTAAGTGTGTGCACAACAGCTCCTGCACCGGCTTCTTTTCCAAATCCCGGATGCCTTGAACCTGAAAGCCTTTTTATGTCTGAAATTTAATAGTTCAGGTAAGAAACGACGAGCTTTCTAAAAACGATTTCCTTAAAGGGGGAGAGGACACATTTTGGATATGTTCATTTCATGGTGTTCATTTGTTTTCTTTCTTGTTTCAGTGAAAACAGTGCCTCAAGCAGAGAGACAGGGAAAACATCTTAGATCTGGTTGCTTGATTGAACTTACCATGTATAAATGTAGTACTCTAATAGAGTTTTCATACGGGCTTTGTGTGACCTTTATGGATTCATTAAGCACTATGACCTTGGATATTTGCAGTGAGCACGCTGACATTTAGAAGCCGAGGTTAGGGAACGGACATTTATGCGACAGGCACCATAGCAAAATGAAGCGTTGTGTGCACAAGCACTTACCCTTTGTTGAAGAACACGGACCACCCTGTGACAAACTTAGGGTCTCTCGTGAAGAGGAGGACAGCATAGATAATGAAGAAGAACGAAATGGATCCCTCAGCAAAACTGCAAGGAGAAGAGAAGAGAAGAGAAGAGAGGGGAGGGGAAGAGAGAGGAGGAGAGGAGAGGGGAGGGGAAGAGAGAGGAGGAGAGGAGAGGGGAGGGGGGGGAAGAGAGGAGGAGAGGAGGGGGAGAGAGAGGAGGAAGAGAGGAGAGGGTAGGGGGAGAGAGAGGAGGAGAGGAGAGGAGAGGGGGGAAGAGAGGAGGAGAGGAGAGGGGAAGAGAGAGGAGAGGAGGGGGGAAGAGAGGAGTAGAGGAGAGGAGAGGGGAGGGGAAGAGAGAGGAGGAGAGGAGAGGGGGAGGGGGGAAGAGGAGGAGAGGAGAGGGGAGGAGAGGAGAGGCATTGGCGAGACATCAAATCCAGTAGTGATATGATAATATGTGTTAACAGTAATATAATTGTGACTTTGTAACAGCCAGCCAGTTACAGGAGGCGTGAGACAGAATCGTCTCAGGAAGGTCAGAACTTTGTATAATGGTATATATTAGACATCAAGATGAAGGACTGCCTGTGGTGTTTGGTAATGACTGAGACTGTAACACTGGACAGGATCGTCCTGTGAGATGGGATCGTCCTGACACATAAATGTCTACAGAGAACACAGATTGCCCACCTGTGTATTAAAAGTAAAACAAAAATCCCAGTGTGTAAAGTCTCACTTGATGGGCCCGAGCTTTCTGTAGTCTTCATCAATGATTGCTTTGGCCTTCGCTTCCGCAGCTGCGCGGTTGTCTTGTTTGTTTTTACACAATCTAAACACACACAAACATGCACAGAAAGCACCCGGTGCAATGTATACATTCATATACAAACCAATACAGACAGGCTGGAATAAATGAATATGCACAGAACAAATGAACACAGTTTAGGCATGCATGCAGGTACAAGATCAAGAGTCTGTGTTGATGTAGGAGGACATACGTGCACACATGTGAAATTGCGTGTGTGTGTGTGTGTGTGTGTGTGTGTGTGTGTGTGTGTGTGTGTGTGTGTGTGTGTGTGTGTGTATGTGTACCGTGCTGTCAATCCTCCATAGAGGAATGCAATCCAGATCCATGCAACGAAAAGGAAGATGACCATGAGTGGAAAAGCGAAGACAAACCATGACCCGAAATTGATCAAGTCACACTGTGGGAAGTAACTGCAAAACACAGTTACTGTCATTCACTGAAAACAGTTTATTTTTGACTAATATGCAAGGAAATGGTTTTCTAATAGATAACATGCTCTTAATCTATAAGCTAACTGCAAATGGAATTCAATCTGCATTTGTCTTCCAGATAGCACCTGCAAACAGCCTATAGCCTCTGTGCTGGTGGCGTCAGAGGTGGCAAAACGGTGGCCTCCATGGGCCATTTGGTTCAAATGCTTCCTCTGTGTGTCCCTCTTCTTCTGCCTACTCTGCCTCCTCTTCCTCATCCTGACCCTAGCGAGCCCTTTAATCACAGTCTAAGCGCTGGAGGGCTCCAGCCTGCCCTCCTTTTTCAATGGTCCTTTTGTTAGTGGGGCAAAGTGCACAGTTAGTATTTACACATGAGGATTATGTGAGGACAGTCTGGATCCGACCTTCTCATATTTGCACAGATTAAAGCCACAGTCAGATGTGCTGCATCAGATGGGAAAAGGTGTTGTATGTGTTATCTGTGTTTTAAACAGATCAGAACACGTATTTGATGCAGGATGGTCATACGAGCTGCAGGCTGCACCACATTGGTACGGGGCTCTGAATGTCCACTACGTGTTGCACCAATCATGTTGCTACATCACATCTGGATGTTTCTGAGCAGAGCACTGCTAAATTTCCATGCCGAAATCAACAGATGCTAAACATGATTTTAACTGACCTCAGTGACCTGTATTTTAGACCAACACACCAGAATTACCTAAAACTTTAAGACTTTATGAACCGTTACCCAACACAGGCTGACTGGGCTTGTGCTTACACAAGATAATCTCTGAGGTCTGAGCAGTTATTGTAATGACATTGTGACCTTTCACAACTCTCCTGATTAGGCATCAAAGAGGCATTAAGGTTAGTAATCACTATGGGTCATCTCACAAGTTACTAAGGGAATTGTTTCACATCTTCACTTCACAGCTCTGTTACTCAAAGTCCACCGGCCTTTTCCAGTGGTACACTTTTTGAGTTCTGGGTGACATCAATTATAAGTCAGCTGTCCAGACAATGATTAAGACTAGTTAAATGAAACACTATTCCTCGACTTAATCTGGGTCTCCTTGAGATACAGTGCTTTCTTCCAGAATGTAAAATTTCATCATTAAATTAAATTAAATAATGCTTAAAAGCTTTTATTTTAAAAATAACTCAAGGTTATTATTTTCACTTAGTATTTAGCAGCCTTTATCCAAAGCAGCTTACAAATGTGCCCGGCTGCCTGCTCAGAAAAACACCCTTAACCTGACATACTGAGAGATTTGATACAGTACAACAGAGTTTGATTGCAATTGCTATCTGTTCCTCAGAAGAGAAGACTTTTGCAGGGACGCTTAATTGGATTCCTTTATAAATGTGACAGTGGCCGTTTGATGGACTTCCCACCTGCCGTGGTGTGGCTCTGGAGAACACTGTCCTCATGGGGTCCACTCACCTCCTGAGCTGCCCGACAAGGATGAGGTTCGGAGCGGTTCCCGTGAGGGTGGCCGTACCTCCGATGCTTGCCGAGTAAGGGATGCAGATGAGGAATCCCTTCCAAACTTTCAGCTGGTACTCCGCCTCGCCCCGGATCTCCTCCGGACTCCTATGATCAGCTCTTCCCGTTCCTTCGGCCATGTGGGGTTGCCATAGAGACAGCTGGCACTGAGGACTGATATTCAAAATCAAGGAGCATTGAACTTTGCACTGGAGGTTAATAAATTGTTGCCAAGGCAAAACTGCTTCTAGTTAGTAGCAGAAATGTTAAAATTATATATAATTATATATGTCACAATTGATTATTAAAATTCTAATCCAATGCATATTGTTTAGTGAAAATGATGAAGTTGCTATGGCAATACATCCTGTCTCATATCACATCCATGTACAGCACCCATTTCACCTTCATCATCTTTGGTTACCACTTATCTTGCTAAGATACCCGGACTTCCTAGACCTTGTGATATTATGAAGCTATGAAGGCCATTATTCATAATTATGAAGCTAAGGCTATTATCCAGGAGAGGCCTCTCCAGGGAACCTGGCTACCACGTGGGGCGGGTCACCAGCAGCACATCCCAGGGCCTCACCTGTCCTCCTCGGGCAGGGAGTGCTTCTCTGGTGGGAGCATGTGCAGCTTTACCTGACACTGACCTGCATATGGAGAACACAGGTGTTAATGTTGAGAATGTTAGTTCAAAAACAAATCTCTCTCTCTCTCTTTCCCTCATATGTCTTCAAACCTCTTTGAGCATGTTTTTTCTCTTTGACTCACTAAGTAGTGATGCCATTGTATGGAACCCACTTTCCAGGATCACTGTGTGGTGAAATAAGAAATTTCTCAGCTAATCTTTCTTCAACCTTGTAATGTGTAAAAACATTACAGAAGCATGACAGTGCTAAACACTCGGTTTTACAAAAATCATTGCTCAAAGTTCAGCAACTGGATTATATATTATAACCCTGCTCTAGTTACTAACTCTGCTCTGCAAAAGCTGATATTTGGAAGAAAGACCACACGTACCTCTTTCCTAACCTCTTCTCATGAACAAAGTCGGTCCTCTGTCTGTGACTTCAACATGTATTTCTTAGAGCTTTGGCTGATGTCACACTGAATTCTGTCTCACTACATGTTATAATACTTATCAAATCCAGCTCCACAAGTCATTTAGCATAAGAAAGAACTCGAAAATTTTGTTAAAGAAAAATCTTGTTGGGTAGTCTCATTAGTGTTGATGTAGAGTTAACCCAAACCCTAGACAGTAGCTGTTTAATTAGGGCCAGCTTTCCAGATACATCTTCTAATTGCATACATATGCTAATCAAAAATACTTTTGCATGAGTGTTCTCAGAAGAGTGAGCCATGGTACAGAACATCACAAAGAGATGCTTCACTGCTGAATAATAATAAAAGAAACCTTTAAAGAGACTTGGAAGGCAAGATACAAATGGAAAAAAACTCTAACTAAAGGATACAAACTCACACTCACAAACATTTTCCTACTCACTTTCAGGGTCTTCCTTGACTTTGCACTTGTCCTTCAGGGTCTTCAGGTCTCCAAACAGACTCTCCAGGATGGCGTTAGCAATGGGCAGCATCATGGCTGTAGTGGCAGTGTTACTCAACCACATAGAGAGGAAGGAGGACGTAATCATCATGCCCATGATCAGCCTGGAGCACAGCACACACAGACCTGTGCCAGTTAGGGAGACTGCACAACAACACAGTCTGTAACTCAACACAGCACACACAGACCTGTGCCAGTTAGGGAGACTGCACAACAACACAGTCTGTAACTCAACACAGCACACACAGACCTGTGCCAGTTAGGGAGACTGCACAACAACACAGTCTGTAACTCAACACAGCACACACAGACCTGTGCCAGTTAGTGAGACTGCACAACAACACAGTCTGTAACTCAACACAGCACACACATACCTGTGCCAGTTAGGGAGACTGCACAACAACACAGTCATACTGGAAGATTGTAATTCAACATGGCACAGTCGTACTGGAAGACTGTAGCCTAACTAAACACAGCACAGTCAAACTGGAATACTGTAACTCAAAACCACAGTTGGGCTGAGATTCAGAAAGAGTAATGAAGACTAAGGTCATTTCAGGCCCAAGATCTCAGAGATCTTCTTTGAATTCATATGTATAGAAGAGGATTCTATGTGAGTTACTGCAGTGTCTATAGTAAAAGATGCAGAGATATTAAACATATAACATATAATATATATATATATATATATATAATGATATTAGATAAATATTCAAAGCTGGCGAAAGACCTCTGTTCAAGATACCTTGTTTCTATGGAAACCTTCAATACAATTTTGAATTTCTCAATTTTCTCGCATCTCTCTCTCTCTCTCTCTCTCTCTCTCTCTCTCTCTCTCTCTCTCTCTCTTTCTCTCTCTTTCTCTACACACACACATGCACACGACATGTGCTTAATTGATAGTAACATTCACCTTGGATGAGATTACAAATCGGACATTTAAAGTCAATTTAAGGTCAGAACTTTGGATAATGGTATATATTAGACATCAAGATGAAGGACTGCCTGTGGTGTTTGGTAATGACTGAGACTGTAACACTGATTTATAACAGACTGCTGTAACACTGATTTGTAACTGAGACTGCTGTAACACTGATTAATAACTGAGACTGCTGTAACACTGATTAATAACTGAGACTGCTGTAACACTGATTTGTGCAAATGTAGAAAACATGGTGGTGATTAGAAACTGATAGGTGAAAAAAGCATACGTGGTCCCATCTAGACTTTGTTACAAGGACAATACAGTACTTCAATACATAAAGGTTAATTCAGTTTCTAAAGTGTTCAAAATGACCTATTGAACATTTCCAAACTCTGTTATTCTCTTAAAGAAACACAATTTCATCCGTTGGTGCTAACCTTGCTCCTTAATGTCCCGATATGCCCTCTTGTCTTCTCCCATTTCAACTGAGCTCTCACCACAATGGCCCTTATACAACCAGGCTGACCTCCCAACTCCCTCCCACTCGCAGGCTTTGTGAAACACAAGATGCTTACATAAGCACCACATTACTAGTGAATTTAAGCTAAAATCATAATCAGAGTGCAGATGATTATGACTGCTTATTCAATTCTCACCAGGCTGGTTTCACTCCAACAATCTTCAGCACCCTGAGCGCGATGCGTCGGTGCAAGCCCCACTCCTCGATCGCAGAGGCCATCACCAGCCCACTCAAGAAGAGGAAGTTAGTCTCCAGGAAGTACTGTGGGCAGACCTCCCTGGACGGCAAGATGCCCATGGTGGGGAAGAGACAGACTGGCAGCATGGCGGTGACGGCCAGAGGGAGAGCCTCCGTACACCAGAACATCGCCATCAGGAGCACCACGTACAGACATTTCCCCTCCTGCCAGAGACAAAGAGGAGAGAGAGAGAGAGAGAGAGAGGGAGAGAGAGAGAGGGAGAGAGAGAGGGGGGGGGGGGGAGCATTGCGTAACAGCTGGATGGATGACGGGATATGAGTTTGAAGAAAGGTGGGATGTGGTTGGATGGAGAGATGAATATATGCAAAGATGGATGGGTGCTTGGATGGATGAGTGGATAGATAGATGAAGGATGAATAGATTGATGAATGGGTGGACATGGGTGTCATTAGGCCTGTTTTATCAATATGAATGTATTACATCACATTTGGTATGATGTGGTGATAAAGAATGAAATCATATTATAAAATCTTCACACTACAGGTAATTGATCTCATTGATATAAATGCAGCATATGAAGCGAATGTGTGTACTTTGTGGACTGACTGATATTCAATACTACCATAATTCAGGCTGGGTGCAACAGGGATTCTTGCTTATGATTACACTGATTTAACAGCTGATCTAACAGTATGTACTATTACACTAATTGCCTCATATCAGCTAAATATCTAATAGGACAGATAGATCTGTGGGAGTGTCTTTCACTGTTACTCATTACTACACTTCCACAAATACAAAGCATCTTATCTGTAAAAAAAACATGCATTCAAGTGTTTTATTTGTGGTAGTGGAGGATGGGGTCTTTGTTAAATGCACGTTTCCATTTGCTACTCATATGTAACCTATTGTTCATTTTAAACCAGTCACATGACTTGTCAACTGACTTATAGACTCATATTCCAGGTTGCCCACAGCAATTCCTCTATATAAAATATTTTTTTCTAGTAATCTAGTCTAGATTTCTAGTAATCACAACTGCATAGAGCATTACTGAAAAAAGAAAGATAAACAAGACAGGCATTCAAATAGGGAATTCATATTCACTTTGAAAATGGAGCCACTATCACCAACGTTTGCTAGGTCACAAGCTTTTTCCACAACCTGGTTGAGCTGGAGCAAGTTTCCTGAAAGCATCGCAATCAGAAGATAATCTTAAATTGGTAGAACAAGTATTACTCTAATTTAAGATGATCTTAACATTACGGTGCTTTTGGAAAATGGAGCTCTGATCAAATATGAAATTGCCTCCAGTATCAATGTGATAATAAATAAATCATTTGTAGCTTTTTCATTAGATCATTATTCAAAAGTGTTAGTAACATTACATTTTCAGAACTCCAGAACTGTGCTATAATTTAGAATCTATTGTAATAACGTAACAGGTCAGCAATTAAAAAACCCCAGGACATCTGTACTTTGGCACATTACTTGATAGTGTCCTGGCCTGATGCAGTGTCCTACAGCGCTGGTCAAATGATGACTCAAAAAAATTTAGCATGCATTCACAGATACGCATTTTTGTACATATAATTCAAGTTTATCAATCTAACAGCCTGTTGCTGAATGGGGTATCAGATTGTCAAGCCTGGAGACTGAATACCTGCTCTTGGAGACATCCAAGATCGTAACCATACGTATATATATATATATATATATATATATATATATATATATATATATATATATATATATATATATATATATATATATATATATATATAGTTGGGCTCAGAACTTCTTTCAACCACTTTAGTCCAGCGCGTTCGTTTGATGCAAAAGGAGATAGCAGGAAGAACAGACCAAAATTATTGCAATACAAAAAAGGCCTTTATCTAAACAGAGATATCTCCGGGGATCTCATACATTCAAAACATGTACATCAGAGAGATCCAAAAGTTACGAGCAGATTGTATATGCTACTGCTCCACCCCTTCGGTGGACCATTCCTCTTACATGGTCACAGTGTCTCAACCTGATAGGGTATCATTACAGGCAGTTGTTGCAAGTCAACTTCTGTGGAGCTTATCAGTATAGGACATATTCTACAGACACTTCACTCCCTATAGACCAAACTATTCTCTGTTGCAACAACATGCTATATGGCCCTTGTGAGGCTCTTCTAAGATTATGAATAAACTTTTATAGCTTAAAGCATTTATGGCAGCAATTTTTTTGATCTAATTAACAATTATATTTAATTTTAATATCACATTTACTGATGAGCAAAATATACTTTTTCTAATGTTATTGCTAAGCAAAAAACCTATTTTCTCAACAATATAATAATATATAACAATATAATACTCAACAATATAATAATATATAATATTATATATATATTATGTACACTTAAATCAATGGTGGTTTAAATTGATGTCCACACACTCAGTCTGTATTGTCTATCTTTTTGCCTGCTTCTACCCAAGACTATCGCATGCAAGCAACTATAAGCACCTGGGAGATGGTCTGGCTTGCCGGTGGATGTACTGATGCCGAGGTTGGATGTGCCATTGCCGCAAGAGGACGTGCTAATGCTAGCTCCTTCCTGAGACTTACCATCTGCACTGAAGGGACTGTGACTACTTGGCCGGGGATCAAGAACCTTAACTATAAATGTAGAACAACCTTTTGTCCACAAATACGGACTTGTGCTAATGGGCCGCCCAATGGAGGATGGGTTCCCTTTGGAGTCTTGGTCCTCCTGAGGTTTCTTCCTAATCCCCACCATTATAGGGAGTTTTTGCTTGCCACTGTCGCCTTTGGCTTGCTCATTAGGGATCTGGACCCATATGATTGTAAAGCTGCTTTGTGACAACATGTGTTGTAAAAAGCGTCATATAAATAATATTGACTTTGATTTATTAAAAAATCAACAAATGTTCAATTATTTGGTATGGACGTTTACCAAATTATTTGAAACCAAACATTGAAATGAATAATTAGAATGTCTGGCTCGCAATGCAAACACAACTGGCTGATTCCTCAGATATCAAATGCCTTTATATATTATAACACCCCCAATAGTGAGTGCACTAGTATCACTAGGCCCCCTCAAAGTGCATAACAGAATGTTCCTGTCAGGTTTCAAGAGAATTACTCAAAGAATACCTAAATGACACTATGCCAAAATTTTTATTGGCTGATTATGGCTCCGTTTTATAAGTTGTCTAGTTGTTCTTAAAAATCCTTTAGTCAGCTCTTCCTCAGAAACAGCATGCAATATTTCAGCTCAGTCAGACCTGTGGTTATAAAGGTCATAAAACATTTGCAAGGTTGAACATGCGCTTTTGAAAAACTGCACCTATTTTGCTCAGCATCCTCAAAATCATTAGCAGTAAAACGCTAAAAAGATTTAATCCAGATTGCTGCACTGTTTTGAGTGTTATATTAAATAAATCTTTGCCAAACGCTTTTGATTAACGTGATAGCCAAAATGTCAAAAATATCTAAATGTTTTGAGCAGCTTGTAAAGATTCCTGCTCTCACCAATATTTTTCTCCAGTTTTGTGCAGAACAGACCAAATTGAAGGAGGAGTGTGTATAAAGATTTTTCATATTATAGAAATTTGCAACAACAACAAAAAAATCCATCCAGCAGAGACAAGAAGAATTCAGCAGGGATTATGAATTAAGCAGGAATTCATCAAGGATTAAGAACAAAGGAATGTTGAGTCTGTGGCATACTGTTAACAAGATACAAGCCAAAATGTTTAACGCTATAAAGCCCCCTTCAGGTCAATGAGAGGCCCTGTTGTAGAAGGCACAGTTTCACAAACGCTGCACCCTGTCACTTAGATAGGTGTTTCAAGGTTTTACAGTCTTTTCCTCTAATCATGTTGAGAAGAAGAAGAAAAAGAAAGCATCCAAAATAAAATTATAATAATTGTGCCCTTAAAAATAGCAATTAAAAGAAAATTAAATACCTGCACAATTTCACAATGATTTCTACAACCTATTAAAACAATAATTATTATACAATTAATATTTTTGGTTCAGTGAACAATTATAAGGCTTATTTTCATGGTTCCTGAAAATCAACAGGAAAATTTAAGAAGCGCCAATATTTCGGTCTATAGGTTTTCAAAATTTCTCCCCTAAGTCAGAGTTTACATATGTGTGTTCATGACAAATTAGACGATACAAACAGCAATCACTCACACACAATGTGTCTTTCCTTGACATGAAATTACGTCTTACAACGAAAACTCAGCGTAAAAAAGCGTAATGTGTGCATACCCAACGAATAGTGAATCGTACCTGTGCCGGTAGAACGAAGAGCAGAGGTAGCAACACCAGAGGCGCCAGAAGTAAAACAAGCTGTTTACGCACGCACCAGAGTTTTTTGGAGAACTTTACCAAGTCCATGGCACAACTGTAATGGACGGGTTGTATCTCTTTTTAGCGGCCCCCTCTAATCAGTGTGCGTTAGTGTAGGTCAGACCATTCAAGCTTCCACTCCAGACCTTTTATTTGTTGATTTTCTGAAGCACGGTGGGGGAAGATTAACTATTGGTTTACACGTTAACTCGTCGTGCGTAATTCTGCGTTTTCGGGCTGTTCTCCTTTGGAACGTTTTCGTCTTGACAAAGTAAAAGCATCTATAGCCTATGCTATCGGAAGAAAATCACGGGAACAATAGCCTAACTAAATCATGTAATCTCTTTTATAATCTTAAAAATGGTTGACCGAATACAGTGACACTGAAGTCTGGAATTCGGATATTCGCCCTGTAGAGATAAGAAAATGTTTAACAGTGACTTTGTCAAAAGGCTTAAAGAGCGTCTGCTAGAATATTACTACATATTACTATTAAAAATATGGGCATGATTAATTTTTTTATATATTTCCTAACTTTTGAAAAATGTTTTATCAGGGAGTGCAGATGGGTGGTGTGTTCTAGTAATATGTAAGGTGCAGTTTTGTGATTGAGTAAAAATTGGTTATGAGAGCACGGTTTAGAGGGCCTCATTTTGTTCTAGGATTTGGACGCAAATTATTTACTTAAGATAGCAGTAGTAATGTAATATTACTCTGGAAAAGATGAATCACAATCAGGAATGCATATGAGAAGGAAAGACATGTATAAAGTAATAATTCAGTGATTCCTCAAGTTTGCTTGCGACATACAATGTATTGTTTTTGTCTGTCAAAATAACTAAAAAATAAAATTAAGTAGAAAACTACATTTTAACTATTTATCTTTTCTTCTCTCACTCAAATTATACTCACTTTATCAACTCACCAATTAACTAGTTGTTATACAGATTGAATGGAGGGAAAAGTATAATCCATCTCTTTTAAAATGAGTTGAGTAAATATTCAAAGTCTTCAAAATCATGAAAATCCAAGTTTGATTACTCAAGTAAACTAGTTTAGTGAAACGTTTGTTGTTCTTCACCTGTTTGTCTTTATGGCATACATATTGTGGTAAGGTATAATGTATATATGTATCATGTCACTTCTTACAAAAGGATTTGAGGTAATTTTAGCTCAGTCACATTGGAATGAAAATCTGCAATAGCGAACTCATCCCACAAATCCTACTGGCTCTTATCAGTGATTACAGAGGACATTGACCCTGCACTCTTTGTTTAGAGTGTGTGTGTGTATGTGTGTGTGTGTGTGTGTGTGTGTGTGTGTGTGTGTGTCTGTCTGTCTGTCTGTCTCTCTCTCTCTCTCTCTCTCTATTTCTCCCTCTCCCTCTATACATCTTGGGTTCTCTACCAAAGAATACCAGCAGTATCTCAGCTGTACCCAGGACTGCACTCTTCTGAATGGAGGCCCCAGTTATTGTTCCTGGGATCTGCTGGAGCCACTCCCCCAGTTTGGGGCTCACAGTCTGCTCTGATTATCAACAAACAATGTTGCCTTCACCTTCCATAATATTTCAATTTCTTCTTTCATGCCTTGATATTAAGCTTATATCAAGCTTTTCATGTTCCTTGTGCCTGATGTAGCACCATTGCCGGCTTCTGCCCCACTCTTTGTAGGTATTTGGCTGTGACTGCTTTTGTCGTGGCCTCTTCATGATTTCCAACTGCCTTTGAAATTTCAAGGTACTTGTAGTTATCCTCAACATCTGTTATGTCACCTTCTGGCAACCTTTCCTCTCCTTTGAGAACATTTATTCAGCCTGAATGACATTCCAATGTCCATATTCCAATATATCTAAATTCCCCAGTCATCCTCGTCTTATTTTCCTTCAAGCTCAGGTGCTCTGCAAGAAGCTTGGGAGTTTGATGGCCTTGTATAGTATCTTGTTCCTAGGACTGCTCTCTTCCAGATGGAGATCTTAGCTGTTGTTCCTGCGATCTGCTGGAGCCACAGCCCTTAGAGTTTGAATCCCAACAGGACGTCTTCAGTGTAGCCCCTTAGGCAGGGCCTTTAACACAACTCGCCTACCTCACTAACAATGAGGGTTCGAAATAAGAGACTTAAACTGATTTGGATATCACCTGGGTCAGCAAGGCCAATGCTGGGACCAGGTCATTCTGATGAAAAGTGTGTTATTGGAACAAATAGAAGAAACTTGTGGACAAAAGTGGAGATATTATAGCAATGCCAGTATATAAATTGCTAACAAGCACACATATTATGTTAAACTGCATAGATCTTATTTTGCTTACAACACAAGTAAGCAATTGTATAGTTAGAGATACGATATTTGATAGTTTCCCTTCACGTCCCAGTGGGGAGACCTGAGGTCAACCCAAATCCCACCTATTCTCCATCTTGTAGCTTGCATCTCAGTTGGAGACATTCCCAGGCAGTAGCCTGCCTGGTTCACAAACATGAACCAGGCTGTGATGCTGACAGGAGAGACGGACTGCACAGACTAGCGTTTTGGTGTTTAGTTACAGTTCCAACGGCTGAAGCACCAAAGTTGATGAAATGGAGAATCCAGACCCAAAATCAAGACAACATGATGGGTCAATAACCAGGAAAATTCAAGAAACAGGAAATTGAATCACAAAGAAAATGTAAATGTAAATGTGCCATATTTTGTCAATTATGATTTTTCACCGCAATCAAAATTTGTCCTCCGATTTTTACCCATCTGTGCAGTTAGAACACACACACACAGAAACAGGAAAACAGTGCTTAATACATGATGGCAATGTAATACTTTGCAGCAAGACACGGAACAGATTGGTATAACTACAAAGAGGTTAAACGTGTTAAATACCAACAGCTGTGGACACCAAGCTCAGAACGAATTCAGTGGTGCAGGACT
Organism: Brachyhypopomus gauderio; assembly: GCF_052324685.1. Taxonomy (NCBI): domain Eukaryota; kingdom Metazoa; phylum Chordata; class Actinopteri; order Gymnotiformes; family Hypopomidae; genus Brachyhypopomus; species Brachyhypopomus gauderio. The sequence goes on from NW_027506890.1 coordinate 236,936, forward strand.
AAAACACAAACAAAACCACATGGAGGCACTTACAGGTAAACAAACAAATTGGGACAGTGGCAAAGAAACTAGAGAATATGACCGAGGACTCACACTCTGACGCAGTTAACTGACCCACACACTGACATCATGCATGTGGGTGCCTCGTACCTCCTGCATAAAGATCCCACCCTAGACAGCTGCCTGTGGCACCCAGTCAGAAATCCCCACTCTGGCAACCAGAGGTCCTCATCATCTGATTTCTAGTCATCATGGTAACAGCTGTTACTCATTTTACACTCATCACCTCCACCCAACAGAGTCTGGTGTAAATCTCACCTATCAGGCCATCTCCTCTCTGAGACCGATCTCATCCCCGAGACCAGGATGACGACTCGCTGTCACGTGATTGCATAAGAAATTAAGCATGTCAGATCACGAGATCACTCCTCTGCGTTCGCCCCCTACTACAGAAATAGTTCACTATATTGTGTCAGCTAATGGTAAATAGTACACTGTTTCTGTGATAGTGAGCAATTTTCAATGCAGAGATGGGTTATATTATATTGTATATATATTTTTAGCAAACATCACATACAGTCGTATGCATGGGCGTGGTAGTGGGGGGAAAAGTGGACCTGACTACCCAGGGCCCGAGTAGGGAGAGGGGCCCATTTTACTCATATGCCTCGTTTACTGGCATTTATAGGGGCCCACTGACATTGAGAGTGTACAGGGCCCAGAATTTGCTGCAACGGTCCTGGTCGTATGCAAAAGTTTGGAAACCTCTTGCCAAACGGAGTTTAATTTATTATATATATCGTATTTTCCGGACTATAAGCCGCTACTTTTTTCCCCACGCTTTGAACCATGCGGCTTATAATAAGGTGCGGCTTTTCTGTAGATTTTTTGTCAGGGTGCAGAGCAGAAAGTGAATCAGGTTGTAGGTCAAAGTTGTAAATCAAAGAAGAAAGTGCTCATTTTCATTTAGCACATGCAAGCAGCAGGCATGACGGAGAATTTATTTCAAACCAACATGTGTAGAGTGGAGTAGAGTAGAGTAGAATTTATTGTCATTGTACATGATACAACGAGATTCTGAGTGGTACCTCTTAGTCACATAACAAGATTAAAAGAATAAAAACAGTGCGAGACAACATGTATACATAAAACATTTCACTAGTCTGTCGGGACAGATACTGATACTGGTTTGTATCAGCAACATGGTGTAGGTGAGGCAATTATGGCATGATGGTATGACTGTTTTGATTATGTGGCATGGTATAACATATAGTGTATTTACATTATGTATAGTATTAAAGTATTATAACTAAACTAAAAATATTAATAGCAGCAATACAAGTTTTGGGTGCAAAGTTGCAAGTGAGAGAGTGCAATAGTGCTTATATTAATAGTGTAGTGCAATAGGTCCTAAAGGTTTGGGTTTGCAGGGGGAGTGATGGATGTTACAGCTCTGGGAAAAAAAACTGTTCCTCAGCCTGTTTGTCTGGATTATTATTGTCCTATATTTTCGTCCTGAAGGTAGAGGAACAAAGAGATGGTGTCCTGGGTGGGTGGGATCCTTGATAATGTTGCTGGCTTTTTTATGAAGGCGGCCAGCATACACAGAGTCCAGATCTGTGAGTGGACTCCCTATGATTCTCTGCGCTGTTCTGACCACCCGAGTCAGGTCCTTTGTCTCTTGTATTGTACAGCTGGAATACCATACAGTCATGCAGAGACAGAGGACGCTCTCGATTGTGCTGGTGTAAAAGTTCACAAGTAGTTTTGGGGTGAGTCCAGACTGATTTAGTTTACTCAGAAAGAAAAGTCTTTCATGAGCCTTCTTTATGAGGTGTGAGGTGTTTAGAGTCCAGGTGAGGTCAGCTGTGATGTGGAGTCCGAGGTATTTAATGCTGTGCACCCGTTCCACTTCATCTCCATCTAGGAGTAGAGGGGTGTGTGCGGTTCTTTTAACTGTCCTGTAGTCCATGATGATTTCTTTAGTTTTGGTGGTGTTCAGAGCTAGGTTGTTGTCTGAGCACCACCGTGCCAGGTGCTGAATCTCCTCTCTGTAGTGGGTTTCATCGTTGTTGGAGATGCAGCCTATCACTACGGTGTCGTCGGTGTATTTCATAAATGTGTTGAAGGCAAGGATGGGGCTGCAATCATGGGTGAAAAGTGTGAAGAGGACTGGGCTGAGCACACAGCCCTGCGGTGTACCAGTGGGACGATGTGTGGGCCCCTATTCTCACCACTTGTGGTCTGTTAGTGAGAAAGTCCTTGATCCATGAGCACAGTGAGGGGGACAGTCCTAGGTTGTAGAGTTTGGCCACCAGCTTGTGAGGGATTATTGTATTGAGCGCGGAGCTATAGTCGATGAATAACATCCTGACATATGTGTCAGGTTGCTCCAGCTGAGACAGGCCCGTGTGGAGTGCAATGGAGACGGCATCCTCTGTGGAACGATTCCCCCTGTAGGCAAACTGGTGTTTGTCCAAGCTGAGTGGAATACTGTCTCCAATATGTTTCAGGATGAGTCTCTCAAAGCATTTTGCGATCACAGGGGTCAGAGTAACTGGTGGGTAGTCATTGAGACAAGTTATTGCAGACTGTTTAGGCACAGGTACAATGACAGATGATTGAAGGCAGATGGGGACTACAGCCTGCTGTAAGGAGATGTTAAAAATGTCCAGAAATACACCTGCTAATTGGTCCGCACATCATTTTAGTGCTTTGCCTGAAACCTTGTCCGGCCCCGCATCTTTGGAAGTGTCTATCTACCTCAGAGTGGATCTCACCTGATGGTGCTGGAGAGTGAGATGTGGCTGCTGCTCTTCAGGTCTCGGGGGCTTGGCCAGTACTCCGCCTTCTTGGGTATCATAGCGTGCGAAGAACTGGTTCAAAGTGTCAGGTAGTGAGTGGTCGTAGCTGGGCTGCTGGTTGTTGCATTTGTAGTCTGCCATGTTTCTGATGCCTCTCCACATTCTACGAGGATTGTTATTGTTGAATTGCTCCTCTATGCGCTGTTTGTACCTGTTTTTTGCCTCCTTTATGCCTTTCTTCAGGTCTCTTCTGGCACTGCTGTATGTCAGCATGTCACACGCTCTATAGGCAGCGTCTCTGGCCCTAAGCATGTCCTAACTATTTAGACATAATACTGCTGTAATACTGCGAAGTCGTGGTCAGAGGTGAACTTGACAGGGTATAGCCAGTGTGTTTTTTATTTAAAATAATTAACACCCTTGAGCCACTGTGTCTTTGGACATAGATAATGCCGTGCCGTTTGCTGTGATGGATAATTAAAGTCTAGCTCATATTTATGCATAGAAACGTAAATCGACAATATAATCTGTAGCGTCTTTATACGGATAAACGAGGGGAGTCGGAATTTGGCAAAACACCGGCTGAAAGATAAAACTGTCGCACATGAAATGCTACAGGCACCGTTCAAAAACTGATCAGTTCAGTTAAATGCATTCAGTTCAGTAGATATATGCGACTTTTAACCCGGTGCGGCTTATACAACATTTACCATTTTCTATAATCCAGAAAATACATGTATTGTAAATAAAAAGAACGGAGTAGAAAGAACGTAACCATTTTTGACAGTGGCATTTAAGCACATGTTAAACACATCCTATGGAGAAAACCACACATAGATTTTTTGGTTTGATTTTGAAATTATATTGCTGACGCTAGACACTCAGAAATTATATTGCTGACGCTAGACGTTTACGAGATTTGTCTGGTAAACGACACGTTATATTTCAGTGCAATACCGCCCCACGCCAGTAGCTGGCGATCCAGATAATACAGGACCTCCTCTCTGGAACCTCAATAGGTCCCACAGATGAGCTAAGTGTCAGAGGTGAGATATACGGCCAAATCCTACTCCCTCCACCACTTAATCCCCACGCTTGCACACGTTCAATGTCAAGTATTTCCAACCTTTGGATACAAATACGGAGCAGTTTCCTTCTTCTGTGCTCGTGTGTTTTGACCTCGTTCAATTTTTGCCTTTCTGGGATTTGACTTTTGCCTGGCTTAACTGGCCTTGGTTTGCCTGTCTCCTTTGTGCCGCTTCCTGTGTATGTGTGTATGAAGTAGAGGGATTTATATATATATATATATATATATATATATATATATATATATATATAAACTGATATTCTGCCCTTATGTCATGCATTATATCATGCAAGTATTGCTGAATTCATTAAGCATGCAGAGTGTGTCTCTATCACAATGCTGGATTGTCTGGATTACTAACCTGGTTTGTTATCATTCTCTCTTCTCTCTCTCTCTCTCTCTCTCTCTCTCTCTCTCTTTGGTTTACCCCTTGTGTATTGTTTGCCTCTCTGGATTATATTTTCATTGGGCTTTAAACCTGGACTGTATTTTGAGTTTTGGACTCTGTTTGGACATGTCTCAAACTTCACACCTTTAACGTAGACATAGGTTACTGACTTCTTGCTTATTATAAATAAATCTGCTAACTGTCACATTGTGGTACAAACAGGCAGTACAAAATGATGTGGGACTGATGACTGGTGAGATGGATCCATCTTGATAAGCTCTTTGCTGATATTAGGAGCCCCTTGTGTGCTCGTTCAGGGTTTTGCGTGGGTATTCTATCAAGACTATGGCATTTTGTTTAAATGCCACACTCGCATCTCTGGTGCTTGCTACCTACGCAGCTTTCCACTACTCTTAAGAGTCAGAGAAGTGAAATACATAGAGATGTTTTGTGGTTTTTTTATTTTTATTTATTTATTTTTTTTTGCATTGACAGTGTTGGTCACAGTTTGCACCTCCACTCCACATCTACGCCCTCTGGAGGACAATCGGTTAATTTATTCTTAGCACACTGAGCACTGAGCCAGTCCCTCTGCTCAGGGGAGACGCCCACACACAGCCACGCCCTACACACCACCCTCTGCCCTATTTATGCCCACAGGTCCCAGCAACCAGTGCAGCACATTCACAGAGGAGTGAGAGTGTGAGAGCTCTCTCTCTGCTGGATCTTTTCTCAAACCCTCAGCGTTTTCCACTGGGCTGCTTCACTTAAGCGCCGTTGCGCGTTCTGAGTTGTTATCGTGCGTCACGGCGCTTCTTTGCTCTTCCTGTGTTTTTTGCCTTGAGACATGGTCAGTAAAGACCCTCGACAACTGCTCCTCCGTTTCCTCCTGCGTTACAGTTCTGAGCGGCGTCCGCATATGTACTTTTCCTTTTAAATAATGATAACATCACTAAGAGTAGTGCCGTAAATCAGGTGGTAAATAATCACCGTTTTCTGTTTTATCACCAAAGCCACTTGAACCATGTCAACTTGGCCTATATTATACCGATTACTATAAATATCTGTAAAATACAGATTATTATAAAGTGCCAAAATTACTGAATGGATGCTTAAAGAACAGGCAAATCAGAGCTAAAGTGAGCTGGTTCATTAGAGATACAAGGGCATGTGCATAAAATTAAAGCAGGTGAATGATTTAGCTATCATGACCCAAAGAAAACGCACATTATTATGGATTATGTGTCCATGAGTGTGTGTGAATTCTGGGTACTCAGACAAGGTCAGATTCTGCTTCTCCTTGACAACAGAAGAAAATGATGAGCTTATGCCATGACACCAGTGTGTGTGTGTGTGTGTGTGTGTGTGTGTGCTCACCCATGCATGTTCATACTTGAGAGGGCTTTTAGTATCTGAGGAAAAACAAAAAAATATCTTTTTTTTAACCTCCATTTTCATTACTCTTGTTTTTGAGATTCTGATATACAAGCCATATTCTTCATTGCAGCCTCTCATTTTGGGGTCCTTGGTAAATGAGAGTAGTTCCTGCGCAGTCACTGCTCCCTTTCCTGTGGCTCTAGTTGCTTGGTGACGCCAGACACACTTTCGTATTTATAACAAATGTCTCACTTCAAGTCACACATAACAGTTCTATTATGAAGGAGCTGACAATTAGCTGAAAAGTTTAATCAGAACCTAAAGCAGTGTAAAAGCTAATTGGAGCTGGTGAGATCTTCCATGAGGTAGGTTGGAATACTCTGGGTCTAGACTGAAAGGTTTTGTCCTACAGTGGTATTCAATACAGGTTTGTTGTAGGACAACAGGTTCTGGAACTTCCCCGCCCAATACTGCTCCAAGCTCTTATGAGATGTGGCACCAGTGTGTTATGTGAGGTGGGGCACACGTGACACCAGTGTGTTTTGTAAGGTGTAGCACACATGACACCAGTGTGTTATGTGAGGTGTGGCACACGTGACACCAGTGTGTTATGTGAGGTGTGGCACACGTGACACCAGTGTGTTATGTGAGGTGTGGCACACAAGACACCAGTGTGTTTTGTGAGGTGGGGCACACGTGACACCAGTGTGTTATGTGAGGTGTGGCACACAAGACACCAGTGTGTTTTGTGAGGTGGGGCACACGTGACACCAGTGTGTTATGTGAGGTGGGGCACACAAGACACCAGTGTGTTATGTGAGGTGGGGCACACAAGACACCAGTGTGTTATGTGAGGTGTGGCACACAAGACACCAGTGTGTTATGTGAGGTGGGGCACACATGACACCAGTGTGTTATGTGAGGTGGGGCACACATGACACCAGTGTTTTGTGAGGTGTGGCACACGTGACACCTGTGTGTTATGTAGGGCTGCACCTAACGATTATTTTCTTGCCGATTAATCTAACGATTATTTTTTCGATGAATCGATTAATTGAATAGTTGTGATTTACCTACAATTATAAAAAAGAGAAATCCTCAAGACGAAACCGTGTCTGCATTGACAGGCTATAATGTTAGTTTAATCTATTCTCTTACCGCTACCCGGCCATTAAAGTAGACAGAAAAATATAAAATGACCGAATAACAATCTTGCATAACTATAGTATGTTACCATAACAGCAACAGTGCAGAAATTACGTTTTAACACGTGCCGATATAGAGAGTTAGCAAAACAACTTGAAGTGAATACTACAATGTATGAATGTGAATGTGCTAATTTACGATTACCTAAAAACAGAACGTACGGTGGTGTTTCGCTGCTATCTTGATGAAGTGCTCCGGGATGCTTGCGCTTCAGGTGTTCGTGCATAGCAGTCGTGCTGCTGTGATAAGCCATCTCCATTTTGCAAAGCTTACATAGCACCACGTTGTTCGGTCTCTGTCCAAAATAGTCCCAAACTTTAGATGCTCGTGTGCGAGTTTTTGTAGCCGCTGCATGCTCCCCAGATAAAGCCATGGTTTTAGTGGGCGTGGCCATCTTTGTGGCGTCGACGCACGTTTTTGCAAATCGACATGTTTTTGTAGTCGATTATGTCGATAACGTCGACGCGTCACCCCACCACTAGTGTTATGTGAGGTGGGGCACACGTGACACCAGTGAGTTATGTGAGGTGGGGCACACGTGACACCAGTGAGTTATGTGAGGTGGGGCACACGTGACACCAGTGTGTTATGTGAGGTGTGGCACACGTGACACCTGTGTGTTATGTGAGGTGGGGCACACGTGACACCTGTGAGTTATGTGAGGTGGGGCACACATGACACCAGTGTGTTATGTGAGGTGGGGCACACGTGACACCAGTGTGTTTTGTAAGGTGTAGCACACAAGACACCAGTGTGTTTTGTGAGGTGGGGCACACGTGACACCAGTGTGTTATGTGAGGTGTGGCACACAAGACACCAATGTGTTTTGTGAGGTGGGGCACACGTGACACCAGTGTGTTATGTGAGGTGGGGCACACAAGACACCAGTGTGTTATGTGAGGTGGGGCACACAAGACACCAGTGTGTTATGTGAGGTGTGGCACACAAGACACCAGTGTGTTATGTGAGGTGGGGCACACATGACACCAGTGTTTTGTGAGGTGTGGCACACGTGACACCTGTGTGCTATGTGAGGTGTGGCACACGTGACACCTGTGTGTTATGTGAGGTGTGGCACACGTGACACCTATGTGTTATGTGAGGTGTGGCACACGTGACACCTATGTGTTATGTGAGGTGGGGCACACGTGACACCTGTGAGTTATGTGAGGTGGGGCACACATGACACCAGTGTGTTATGTGAGGTGTGGCACACGTGACACCTGTGTGTTATGTGAGGTGTGGCACATGCCTAACAGTAATACAAATGTCATAATAATAAAGGCACTGGCTGGCAAGACCCCACTTGCCTAAAGAGAGAATTATTTCACATATCAAACCTCCAAATTCTGCCAAATCACATGCTGCTGCTGGATTGGCTGGGTTAAAACAAAATGTTCATTTTGATTTGCACGACTCCATCAAACCCATCACTTAGACTGGAGTGATGGTCTCACTGCTGGATCCTTTTTTTCCCAGAAGGTAGCCAATAGTAATCAAGTATCATGCACTATCATGCAGGGCAGTCATGGCCTGGTGGTTAGGGAACTGGTCTTCTGACCGGAGGGTTGTGGGTTTGATTCCCAGACCTGAGCCCATGACTGAGGTGCCCCTGAGCAAGGTCCTTAACCCTCAATTGCTCACTTGAATAAAAATGAAATAAAAATGTAAGTCGCTCTGGATAAGGGCGTCTGCCAAATGCCATAAATGTAAATGTAAAAATGCACTTGATTAATAAATTGTATGCTGTTTATTATAGCTTAAACTCAAATGCTCAAGCGAAAAAACTGTCAGCTGTGGGAGAAAATAAACAAATGCATCTTACATGACTAATGAAATATGCTCCTGCTTTGCAGACAAGACTGACCCTTCAAGATTGTGGCATACAGTTTTTATGACTTCAGCGATACAATCACACAAAAACTGTAACAGTAACTGTTTTTAAGGAAAAGGAATCCATTGCCACCAGAGTTGCCCGGTTTGCAGTTTTCCTGCCAAATGAAAATGCATTTTTTATTCCATAATGAAACGGCAGTCAGAGGTGAACCTGTAAAGAAAGCGTGGTGTTTTTGGGCTACTTTAAAGTTTTATCTCATGGCCACATCCTGACTCATGCTCTCAGCTGGAAAGGAAAAGGTACTGTGTGAAGGGAGAGGGAATGAAAAAAAGTGCTATTGAAAATGCTCTGAAAGAACAAGGATGTGACAGCTTCACATGGTCTCACATAGCAGCATAAATACTACTGATAACAATAATAACTGCAGTATATCATGGTATACTCAATGTGTTTCCAGACACTTCCCACATAGAAAATCAACATAACGGTAAACTAGTTTATTGGCTGTTTCTGTAATTGCCCTTGATAACATATTCTAGATGTTTTTCCATGCAAAATAGCCCTGAACCACATTTCCATGTGAGATCTTTTTTTCTGGGCTCTTTTTTTCGTCCTTGGATGTAGCTATAACAGTAAGACCAAAAGCAAGGAAAGCAAGACATTCATTCTTACAGTAGTCATGGTCAACAGTGTGTGTGTGTGTGAGTGTGTGTGTGTGTGTGTGTGTGTGTGTGTGTGTGTGCATGCGCGCGCGTTCACTAAACAGTACCGTGCATAGCAACCTGTTCATGACATCGAGTGAAACCTTCAAATCAACGTTAAGAATTTAACGTGGATGATGTCCAACGCCTACTTGTTTTCTTTTACCATTCATGTTTCTCTTTCTCCCACTGTTTTCCTCTCTCCGTCTCTCTCTCTCTCTCTCTCTCTCGCTCACACATGGACAGGGAGGGAGAGAGAGCTGTATCGAGTGCACCCACTGTCAGCAGCGGCACCAGGTAGTGTCATTCTGCTCCGGCTCTCCCAGCAAAGCCTACGTGGGGACTTCAACACTACATCAGATGATTCATTCAGCCACATCTCTCACCCTCACCTTCTAATGCCAATCTCACTCTTTTTTACAGACATCTTTCCTGATTGTTGTTGTTTTTTTAGATTGTTTGTGTTCCAGCTCTTCTCTTCATGTGTGCTCTTCACACATGTTTACTGTTTGAATTCTCTCTTTCCAGGCCTATCCCTGCTCTCTTTTCTTCTTGACTGAGTTTTTCTGCCACTTTTTTCTCTTTTGTTTTTGTTCCTTTGGCTCCCAATGAACGGATCTTACCAGCAGGTGCCCCTCCTGCACGACAGCTCTCAACTCAGCCTCACGGAGCCAGAACCCAGGAATGGAACCACACCACCATGGCCATCTAACAGCAGTACCGTCCCCGCTCCACTGGGGGCACTGTGCCAGCAGGTCCAGATCCAGGCAGAGGTTTTCCTCACCCTTGGCATTGTCAGTCTCCTGGAGAACATCCTGGTCATTTCTGCTGTTGCCAAAAACAAGAACCTCCACTCGCCCATGTATTTTTTCCTCTGCAGCCTGGCAGCCGCAGACATGCTGGTGAGCGTTTCCAACTCCTTGGAGACGATCGTGATCGCGGTTTTGAGAAGTAACCTTCTACAACTGAGTGACCACTTTGTGCGGCTGATGGACAACACCTTCGACTCCATGATCTGCATCTCCCTGGTGGCTTCCATCTGCAACCTCCTCGCCATCGCCATCGACCGCTACGTCACCATCTTCTACGCGTTGCGCTACCACAGCATCGTGACCGTCCGCCGTGCGCTGAGGGCCATCGGCACCATCTGGCTGGGGTGCATCGTCTGTGGTATCGTCTTCATCGTGTATTCCGAGAGCAAGACAGTCATCGTTTGCCTGATCACGATGTTCTTCGCCATGCTGGCGCTGATGGCCACGCTCTACGTGCACATGTTCCTCCTGGCCAGGCTCCACGTGCAAAGGATCGCGGCACTGCCCCCGGCGATTGCTGCCGTCGGCAACCCAGCACCACGGCAGCACACCTGCATGAAGGGCGCGGTCACCATCACTATCCTGCTAGGGGTGTTCGTGTGCTGCTGGGCACCCTTCTTCCTACACCTCATCCTCCTGGTGGTCTGCCCGCAGCACCCACTCTGCCTGTGTTACATGTCTCACTTTACCACCTACCTCGTCCTCATCATGTGCAACTCCGTCATTGACCCACTTATCTATGCTTTCCGCAGCCTGGAGATGAGGAAGACCTTCAAGGAGATTCTTTTTTGCTTCGGCGCTGGCTGCCAAGCTCTGGTGTGCGAGAGAGAACAGGAGATGGAGACGGAGATGGAGAGGCAGACGGAGAGACAGCAGGAAGAGGAGAAGGAGAGTGAGACGGAGTGAAAGGAGGTAGAACAGTGAGAGACAGGGTGAAGTGGGGAAGCAGACACACAAACAGCCTTGATCTGAGAAGGGATTGGGTGAACCAAAATGTGAGGCTTTACGGGATATACAGAATGAACAAATGAAATGGCTCTCTAGGAAAACATACGCATACAAACATGAGTAAGCCTGATATTCTATGAAGTGATAATTTGCTTAAAACGGAAATAGAGAACCATTCTATTAATAGATTTGTGAAGAATGTGTTTGTGTAATTTCTTAATGGATGCCTGTGCTTTCTATAAAGTGACTGTGCATTTGTAAAATGCTCTATAATACATTCATCAGATCTTATGCAAAGTGCTTTGGGATTTTCTTTCCCACTAAATGACATACAACTGTGATATAGCTGTACAATCCACATTTGAGTATTGCTGTAACCTTCTGTGCTGGTTAAGGATTCAGAACAAACTGGATATTTGAGGAATGACAAATCTTTTCTTAAAAGAACACTATGTCAAACTATAATTTGCTCATGTGTCAATGGGTGACACAACTCATGTGTCTGGTCACATATCTTTTAACAATGTTACAGTAATCTTTAATCTAACCACTGCACAAAAAGAAATTTAATTCCTGTAAAGTTCTGTGAGCCATGTCAGTAGTTCATACCTACTAGTGTAAATAGGATTCTATTTTTGGTCTATTTTTTATGCACATAGTACATGGCCTTTGAGCCAAATTGCAGCATACTGTAGACAAAGCTTATGACAAAATGATAAAAAACGTGTTTTTTTTTTTCTTGAGTGGGGAGGAGTTGCTTTGTGAGGAAAAACTTAAAAGATTATAGTCCATTTCAGTGTTCTATGTATTTGTGAGGTCTGTTTGCATTGCTATTATATGCATCTAATCTGGTATGTATAATGTAAGTGTGTATCTTATCTTGCCAGCTAAAACAATATAATATTGTATTATGTATTAACAAAAACAGGAATATGATTCCTGTGATTCCACCAATTCTACTTCTTAATAAACATAAACTGTGTTAATCTGTTGATCTGTGGATAGATATTAATCCTTCTGTTCATTAAGAAAAAAACAAAGCCAAACATATGAAAATAAGTCTATAAAGGGTGGCACTGACTTTTTGATCTATTTACTAGGAGTTGAGACATATATCCTCTTATATTCCACTATATGAAATAGGCTATTTAAAATGCATTTACACATATTTACACCTATAGCAAGCATATATTTATTACATGTCTTGTGATGGACAGAAACTAATTACAAATGCCTAAGGAAACAGCAGTGTCAAAGACTCTGAAATGTATATAATGTATGTATGATTCTACTTTAACAAAATACAGCATGTGTATTCGTGCTGCTCTACACGTCCGTGTTCTAAATCATATAGTGAACATCAGGCAGCCATTGGATTCAACATTCACTAGATCGATAAATAGATGCAGGCTGACAAATCGATAACCCCAGTCTTTCACATCCTCATCCAGGTGCATGCCTTCAATGCTTATTCCCAGATGCAGGGACATATAGAATTTCTAGCGTGGCCGCTGGTACTGTGGGTCTCATGTAGAAGCTCGAGTATTGTATGTCACTATTGTACTGCAATGATAACTCCCTTCATCGACGGCGACGCGAGTGGATGTGAGCTTTATGGACGCCTAAGAATTATTAGTAAATGTTTTGTAGCAGTAATTGTGTTTTTGATTGAATCTATTGAGGGACGTGATGAGACGTGTAACGCGAATAGGAGGCGGCCACACATGCTGAGAAGAGCGAGCTTTGTTATGGGCGAATCCATTAGAAGAGTCGTGTAAGCGGTCCAAGGTCGTGTCGGCGAGCAGCCAGGAAACGAAACAAATCCAAGACTCGAATAATGAGTCTTTGTTTAATGAATAATGAAACAAAGATATAAACCAAATAAAATTTACCTTGAGCACAAGGAAAAGAAAAACAATAACCGTCAGTGGAGTTAATACAGTAAAGCGTAACATCTGATCCTATAATTTTGAGGGATTGTCTTAATAATTAATAAAAAATAATAATTAAGGTAAAAATCAGCTAATATAAAGGTTTTATTGTTGGATTAAACAGAAATATGAGGTGAAGTAATACAATATGTAACGTTGGCAGCAGGGGCGGTTTGTTCATTAGGGCGATTGGGCGACGCACCAAGAAAGGATGAAAAGGAAGTTTTTTTTCTCTCTCACATTCTATCACGGTATTTAATTAGCTATGGCTGTTCTGGACAGCGTTTCTTGCCTCTGAATGCCATTGTCCAATCAGCGTTGAGGTGCATTCACTGTAGTACCGATTACTCTCATGTTAATTTTTTTTTCTAAAGTGTAGGCGCTGCAATGAATGTCTATGGGTTGCGGGAGGGCTTGCCCTTACGTGTTTGGGTCAGACGTAACGTAGGGAAATTAATCTGCTCAACACGGCCACAAGTAGTAGGTATGATGACAAAATTTTCAAACAGCCCCAAGCTTTACAAGAATCACATATCTGGACAGAGCTGAAATATACCTTTAAAATGATACCTGGATTTTGAAAATTGGTTGAGAATTGATAAAGTTATGATATTTATAATATCACGTATCACATTAAAATATAATACATTAATTACAATAGAAGTCGTGTGAATGAAATTCACTTAATCTAATTCTAATTAATCATAATTAATAATTAATCATAATCATAATCTAATTCGAAGTGATGTTAACTATATTACCATTTAACAACAAGTTATATCGGAAAACAATGAGATTAAACTACACAACACTGGTATCAGTACCGATTTCAAGAAAACACTGTGGGAACGAGTTAAACCTAGACGCCGCTTTTAGCCTAAAGTTGCTAGCTACCGTGACGTGACAATGTCAATCATGACTACTTATTTTCCGCGGTCTAGTAAAATACTTTCGCCTGCACGGATTTCGATTAAATTTGGTCAGTATTGAGATAAAAGCTGTATTTTTAGGTCCACATATATTTCGATGGTGTCCAGAGCGTTGATGAAGAAAACAGACCGCTTGAAAACAACAAAGTATCTTATCGCTGGTCTCCCGACCTGAAATCGCCCCAGAGTTGACTATAAATAGTGCCTGATGATTGGCTGGGTTGTGCTTAACGAAGTCACAGTAGTATTCAGGAAAAATCATACACCTGCTAGGCGGTGAGGAGTGATGTTATATGACACCCTTACAAAAGTACAACGTAGTTTGGAACACATTACTGAGCCAGAATTTTTCGCATCGAACGTTGGTTCATCAGCATACCTACAAGTAGCCTACCCGTCGCTGCAGAATCAAAAGTCCAAGGGGTGGAGCTGGATCTAGATCCAACTCCTCCCACCGTCCATAGTTTCTTTTGGTCGGTCCAGGGGGTGGGCGGAGCTGCATCTAATCCAACTCCTCCTACGTGACGCTTACGTTTTCCGACCAGGTAATAGAAATCCAATAAATTCACCCTTTTACTGTTTAAAGATCAAAATGTTCTTTGAATGTTATTTAAATAACACAATACACGTTTTTTTAAGTTTACAAGAAAACGTAAAAGTGGACAGGAATAATGATCTGTGATTGCCCAACATAATAAAGTACAGTACATTTCTTAAATATGTACTATTTCATTTTTTTTTACCTTTAATAAAAATTACTTTTTTTCGTTAGGACGGTATACTTCAGGTGTGCAGAATGGACAGTGGTATTTACTGCAACATGTAGTGCACTGCACAACTGAAAGCGTCTGTCCTTTTTTCAAAACTGTGATATGCATCTATAGATGGATGGAAAAATATAAATAGCATTATATTAGTTGTGAAGTTTTTCAGTGAACTGGTTAATGAGGATCATGGACCGTTACATGCACACACTACTGAATAACCCCCCTTGACGTGTCCGTTGATCTACAGTGAGTCCAAGAAGTATTTGATCCCTTGCTGATTTTCTTCGTTGGCCCACTAATAAAGACATGATCATTCTATACTTTTAATGGTAGATGTATTCTTACATGGAGAGACAGAATATTAAAAAGAAAATCCAGAAAATAAATCTAAGGAATATATATTAATTGATTTGTAGTTCATGGAGTGAAATAAGTATTTGATCCCTTAGTATTCATTAGCAGTTCTGGCTTTTACAGACCAGTTAGACACTCCCAATCAACTTGTTACCTGACCTGAAGCCACCTGTTCTCACTAATCACTTGTGTGAAAAACACCTGTCCACAGAATCAGACAGATCACACAGATTTCAAGTCTCCAACATGGGTAAAACCAAAGAGCTGTCACAGGACCTCAGAGTCAGAATTGTTGACCTTCACAAAGCTGGAATGGGCTACAAAAAGATTAGTAAGGTGTTGGATGTGAAAGTAACAACTATTGGTGCAATTATCAGAAAGTTTAAAGAGTATAACATGACAATCAACAGACCTCGGCCCGGTGCTCCAAAGAAGATTTCGCCTCGTGGGGTGGCAATGATGCTGAGAACGGTCAGAAATCATCCTGCAACCACTCGGCAGGAGTTAGCAAATGACCTGAAGGCAGCTGGGACCACAGTTTGCAATGAAACAATTGGCAACACTTTGCGCAACAATGGATTCACATCCTGCAGTGCCCGAAAGGTACCCCTGCTGAAGAGAGCACATGTGGAGGCGCGCCTCAAGTATGCCAATGATCATTTGAAAGATGAACCAAGTTATTGGGAGAAGGTTTTGTGGTCAGACGAGACCCAAATTGAACTTTTTGGCCTCAACTCCACCCGCCATGTGTGGAGGAAGAAAAATGCTGCCTATGACCCCAAGAACACTGTGCCCACCGTCAAGCATGGAGGTGGAAGCATAATGTTTCGGGGGTGTTTCTCTGCCAAGGGTACAGGGCTACTACACCGCATCACTGGGAAGATGGATGGAGTCATGTACCGCACAATCCTGAGGGACAATCTCCTCCCCTCTGCCAGGGATCTGAAAATGGGCCGTGGTTGGGTCTTCCAACATGATAACGACCCTAAACATACAGCAAAGGCAACAAAGGATTGGCTCAAGAAACATCACATTAAGGTCATGGAGTGGCCCAGCCAGTCGCCAGACCTCAATCCGATCGAAAATCTATGGAGGGAGCTGAAGGTCAGAGTTGCCAAGCGACAGCCCACCAACCTTCATGATTTAGAGAGGATCTGCAAAGAAGAGTGGGCCAAAATTCCCCCTGGTGTGTGTGCTAAACTTGTGGTTAACTACAACAAACGTCTCACCGCTGTGCTTGCAAACAAAGGCTTTGCCACTAAGTATTGAGTGTGTTTGGCAAGAGGGATCAAATAATTATTTTCCTCATTAAAATACAAATTAATTAAAATATATTCTTTAAAATTATATTCTGGATTTTTGTCTTGATATTCTGTCTCTCCATGTAAGAATACATCTACCATTAAAAGTATAGAATGATCATGTCTTTATTAGTGGGCCAACGAAGAAAATCAGCAAGGGATCAAATACTTCTTGGACTCACTGTATATGGACGTGTCCATGCTGTACCAAACAGCACAACCATTACAAATTTTAAGTAACTACAGCAAACACGAATTAATTTAACAGTTTATGTCCAATATGAAGAACACAACATACATAAGTATTTTAATACATCTGTATTCTGTTTAGCTAACCACTCGTTTTCTAACATCAGTTTTTACCGTCACTTACTTAGACACCTAGATTAGATAAACTTAATAGTGGTTGTTCGTGCAAACAGAAATAGTCAGATTTAGTATAATCACCAAAGGAAACTAGTTACTAGCATTAGCGAGATAAAAACTGGTTTATTATTAACCTACTTTCACATTCCTGATTGTTCACAAATGAATGGCATGTGAGTAAATAAGAATAGCAATTTAGGATGACAATGGTGATTTGAAATGGCTGATCTGATACAACTGTGTAGTGCAATCTTCAGACCAATGAAAACACGATGGTGGGAGGAGTTGGATCTAAGATCCAGCTCCACCCCCTGGACTTTTGCTTCTGCAGCAATGGGTATCTCCACAGCCAGCGTTTCATTAAGAGAAGTGCCATTCTGTCGTCTTAATAATCAAGATAAACTAGCAACTAAGGAATTAGGGCCACCGAGACCAAATTTCAACATCAAACAAGTGAAGTGTCTACAAAGGGAGGAAAATAATATAACTGAGGATTTTCAGGAAACTGGTATGAAGGGAAAACATGGCTAGCAGGCTGTGATGTAGCTCGCGCCCCCGCTCTGCTTTCCCTGCATTCTGTTCCATCCTTAATACTGTTGCCCATTTATATTCTAACACCTAAACTAAAATGGTGTCTGAGGAATACAGAAATTATTGTGAGTGGGAAAGATTCACTTTATTTAATTAATGGTAAATTTGGCCTCTCTCCATGTTTAAAGTTGTTTGTGAGGGCAAATTGAGAGATGACCATCTCAGTTAAATGTTCAGTCATTGTAGAGCTTTAACCAAGATGAACCAAACTCAGTTTAGGAAAAATTGAGGCCTGTGTAAGAGATATTAAATGCTGGATGTCCCTAAACTTCCTCCAACTTAATGAGGACAAAACAAAAGTTCACCTCCTGGGCCCTAAGTCCTCAAAACAGAAAATTCCAGATCTAATGCTTAATCTCGCAGACTACCCCATTACACCTGGCACAGTAGCCAAAAACCTAGGCGTCATACTCAACTCTGACCTATCATTTGATAAATACATAGATAATACTACTAGGATAGCTTTTCTACATCTCCGCAACATTGCTAAGTTAAGAAATGCATTATCACAGGATGATGCGGAAAAATTGGTGCACGCCTTTGTTAGCTCCAGATTAGATTGTAACTCACTACTGTCAGGATGTTCAAATAGGAATTTAAATAAACTTCAAATAGTTCAAAATGCCGCAGCCAGGGTTCTGACCAGAACTAGAAAATTTCAGCATATCAGTCCAGTCCTATCAGCCCTGCATTGGCTCCCAGTTAAATTCCGTATTGACTTTAAAATTCTTTTATTAACTTATAAAGCATTGCACGGGCTTGCTCCTGAATACCTTCAGGAACTTATTTCCTATTATGAACGCACACGTCCACTAAGATCACAGGGTGCTGGTCTTTTATTAGTTCCAAAAATTAACAAGGTAACAGCAGGGGGAAGAGCCTTTTCTTGTAAGGCCCCCCAGCTTTGGAATGATCTTCCTAAATGCGTCCGGGACTCTGACACAGTAACAATCTTTAAGTCTAGGTTGAAAACCCACTTATTTAGTTTAGCGTTTGATCATTAATATCCCCCCTTAGATAAAGGTACAGATCCAGGGGTTCATAGACGAAGGGTTTTATGGTAGACTGGGGCGCTGGTGCTGTCATCCTGTCACTGCTCGAGGTCACTCAAGTTTGTTGACAGTGCAGTGGACGGATGTCATGGTCTCAGGATGCCCCCAACCCTATGTTAACTTCTGGTTCTGCCTTTTTTTTAGCTAGGCTGTAATAGTTTAACTTAATGCCGGAGTTGCTGCCACATTCCAGAAATGTTTATAATTTCACCTGTCCTGTATATGTCCCCATGCAGCGCTAATTTTCCCTGTTTCATTTCTCCACATGGCTGCCCGCCTGCTTGAGGAATGATGAGATGAGGAGACCAGCGATCCTCCTGGGCCAGCCACCTCCTGCCTAACCGGATGCCTACACCATGATGGACATTATTACATCTTTTTCCTTTTCTTTCTCTTCTTTCTGTATAAATTGCTGTTGTTGTCATGGTGACCGGTGTCGGCCAGAGGAGGATGGGTTCCCCCCCTGAGTCTTGGTTCCTCTCAAGGTTTCTTCCTCATGCAAAAAACTAGGGAGTTTTTCCTTGCCACTGTCGCCTTTGGCTTGCTCACTGGGGGCTAGGACCCGGCACTTGTAAAGCTGCTTTGTGACAACAACTGTTGTAAAAAGCGCTATATAAATAAAATTTGATTGATTGATTGATGATATTTACAAGATATATCGGTGCACAAATACTGTACAGTCTATAATGTAAAGAGAAATATATATTTATCATTATATTTTCATTGGTTAAGTCATTGTTTTTTATTTACCCACTGAAATGGTCACCTTGGATGTCATCAAAACAATTGCCCCCCCTGAGATATTTGTCAGAGGCTGCCACTGGTTGGCAGGCAGGACGAGGCGAGTGCGTCGTGTCCAAACACACTTTTATTTAACATAGAATGTTGTCGTACAATAGCGCACTTTACACACTTTGCACGAACGCACAAATAGATAAACTACATCAACCCCAAGTGATCACGAGACGAGCGACAGGTGAGACCGATGAACACACTCACTTACAATCTTCACCCACGGAAATACATATATGGACATAACCAGACGCAGACGACATAAACACGCGCCCAAAAGGAGGGGTCCAGAGCTGTTCCGTGTCAGAGCCCCCATCATGGGCCCGCTACTCCCGGAGCATCCAGCCTAGCTGGAAGGCCCCAAACCTACACCGACGGGCAGATCTGGAGCCGCCGGAACAGCAAGCCTCCGGGAGTCGTCATCCCCAATGGCGAGGCCTGCCACGGAGTCCTTTAGAACACCCTCCCTGGGAAGACAGGGGAAAACACATTAGACAACACTGGCACGTTCACGAACACACACGGGAACATGAAACACAAGAGGCACAAGAAAGAAAAGGGGATTAGGAAGAAACACTGGGATAGACACACACACAGGCACAGGCACCCATGAAAACAGGCATCCCACATGTAGGAGAGTGGCCAGGGGAGACAACCCCCTTAAAGCCACAGGCAACTCTATAGGCAGAGTCCCTCCTGTCCTCGGACTAGCTCCTCCACCACGTGCAGCGCCGCTAAGTGCTTCAGGGGGTTGCACACCAGCAGTCCTCACGGTGGACGCGCTTTTAGTCCCTCTAGACGCCACCGAAGGACACACCTGCTGATGCACATTAGGCGCTCCTCTGTGCACCTCGGGAGGGACCCAGAATATCCTTGGCGACTCCCTTGCGGAACCAGTCCCCGGTTGCACCTCCTGAGACCGCGCAGATGTATCCTCTGCCGTATCCATGGTCATCCTCCACTGAGGCCTCCGCGCTCTGTGACATAGCCTCCTTCGGGGATTGGCACAGCGAACAGTCCATACTGCTCTACTCAGAGGGGGAAAGAGGAACATCCTCTGACAGACACCCCCTTCCTGACTTCACGGTCACGTCCGAGTAGGGTTGCAACTGTATGAGATTTTCACGGTATGATAACCGTCTCAGAAAATACCGCGGTATCACGGTATCACAGTTTGTTACATATATTATTAAAAGATACACTGACCCTTAAAGAAATTACAACAAAAGGTTTTTTTTGTTCAGTGAACTATTTATTGTAGAAACCTGGAACTATTGTATACAAAATGTCTCCTTTAAAAAAATAAGCTGTACACCTTTTTATATAAATACTGCAAAATTTGAGAAACCTAAATCATGGATTTCAGTAGGCTTACAATTACTTAAGTTTAAATTATTTAATATCTGATAAACTGAGCCTGGGTCAGTGTCTGCTGATCAACAACTGTTGTAAACATCCATTTTACTGCCAAGTTGGAATATAAAATGTGTCAGGTAAATGTTTGTTCCAGTTTTTGAGGGGTGTTTATACTACCACATATCGTTTCAGACGTATGAATGCTTCCGCCATTCGCGGAGGTTCGGAGATAACCATCACTGCAGAAGCAAAAGTCCAGGGGGTGGAGCTGGATCTTAGATCCAACTCCTCCCACCATTGTGTTTTCATTGGTCTGAAGTAATTGCACTACGCAGAGTTGTATCAGATCAGCCATTCCAAATCACCGTTGTCGTCCTACATTACTATTCTTATTTACTCACATGCCGTTCATTTGTGAACAATCACGAATGTGAAAGTAGGTTAATAATAAACCTAATGCTATTAACTAGTTTCCTTTGGTGATTATACTAAATCTGACTGTTTCTGTTTGCACGAACAGCCACTGTTAAGTTTATCTAATCTAGGTGTCTAAGTAAGCAACGGTAAAAACTGATGTTAGAAGACGAGCGGTTAGCTAAATGTTGTGTTCTTCATATTGGACATAAACTGTTAAATTAATTCGTGTTTGCTGTAGTTACTTAAAATTTGTAATGGTTGTGCTGTTCGGTACCGCATGGACACTTCGAGGGGGATTGTTATTCAGTAGTGCGTGCATGTAATGGCCATGATCCTAATTAACCAGTTCACTGAAAAACTTCACAACTAATATAATGCTATTTATATTTTTCCATCCATCTATAGATGCATATCACAGTTTTGAAAAAAGGACAGACGCTTTCAGTTGTGCAGTGCACTACTTGTTTCAGTAAATACCATGTCCATTCTGCACACCTGAAGTGTACCGTCCTAACGAAAAAAGTAATTTTATTAAAGGTAAAAGAAATGTACTGTACTTTATTATGTTGGCAATCACAGATCATTATTCCTGTCCACTTTTACGTTTTCTTGTATACTTAAAAAAAACGTGTATTGTGTTATTCAAATAACATTCAAAGAACATTTTGATCTTTAAACGGTAAAAGGGTGAATTTATTGGATTTCTATTTCCTGGTCGGAAAACGTAAGCGACACGTAGGAGGAGTTGGATTAGATGCAGCTCCGCCCACCCCCTGGACCGACCAAAAGAAACTATGGATGGTGTTGGATCTAGATCCAGCTCCACCCCTTGGACTTTTGATTCTGCAGCGACGGGTACTTGGAGGTTCTTGCGAGGTGTGCGGAGTCGCGCGCTACGGTCACTCGCGAAAGTATAAACCTAGCTTATTAAGGTCCTTGCTTTCACTGGACGTGAAAGACGCCATTGATTTACATGCGTTCATTTTCACATTCTGACGTGCCTGTTTTTCATATGTTAAAACCAGACTCGGTGTGAAAGCCTTAAAATAGAAATCTCTATTGTGAGGATCATTGATCTATATTACTGGATTGGATATCACGTGACTTAGCATGCGCCGCGCAGGTGCCATTACTATGCATTGAGTCGTGCATTGAGGAGCATCCATGGATGGACATAAAAATGAGATCTAGCAGACAGTCACGTAAGGAAAACCAAAGAGGGACATAAATTGTCAAAACTACGACAACAAGATCACAAGATCAAAGAGTATCACATTTCACAGGTCAGTAAAACAATTTTTCTAAAAAAAAAAATGGAGATGAGGGATGTTGACTGTCCATGCTAGCTTGATTTTGATAACGCTATGTCGAGTAAACCCACTTAAAAACAAGTTTTCTGTTCCAACAAATTACAATGTATTGTTAATAATATTGTTATCATGTTAGGATAATGTTGTAAATACGATGTTCATTAAAATTATCTCTAAAACTGTTTTACTGGGACCGATGTTCAGTCCAGTTGGCATTATGTCCCTTAACTGTATGATAATTTCCGCCCGCTGTGGCGACACTAGCTGTTGTTAGCATACCACCGCTAGCTAGTTTCAATTCATTCCTTTGATGTCCTCGTGCGCGTTGTTTACATATTCCGCTCCCGAGGAACACGGAGCTGTGAACGTTATTTTGTTTGGAACCTTATTTTGCTTAAGAAGTTATCTAGTACATGTTATTGTTTATTGCGTTTTTAAAGCTGTACTGTCGTCTCAATTAATTTTTTTTTTAAATAGCAGTTAATTAGGAGAGGAAACAATATTTTTTTGGGGGGAGGGGGGTTGGAAGCGGGCCCAGGTATAATGGTCACTGTTCGCTACTGCTACCCAACACCTCATCATCACCACTGTTCCCTCCACCAACATCTCCATTTAAATCTGCTCCAATAACCACTCTCTCTTCTTTAGGAACATGCAAAACAACTTCATCTAACTCTCTCCAGAATTCTTCCTTCCCCTCCACATTACAACCTACCTGAGGAGCATAAGCACTGATGACATTCATCATCACCCCATCAATCTCTAACTTTACACAGATTACCCTGTGACTTACTCTCTTTACCTCCACTACACTCTTACTGAACTCATCCTTCAGGATTACCCCTACTCCATTTCTCTTCCTGTCTACACCATGATAGAAGAGTTTGAAGCCACCACCAAGGCTCCTGGCCTTGCTTCCCTTCCACTTGGTCTCCTGTACACACCGTATATCTATCTTCCTCCTCTCCATCGCATCAGCTAGCTCTCTCCCTTTACCTGTCATAGAGCCCACATTCAACGTACCAACTCTAACCTCCACCTTCCTGCTCTGCCTCCTCTCCTTCAGTTTCAGCACCCTATTCCCTCCTCCCCTCCTCCTCCTTGTCCCAACAGTAGTCCAATTTCCGCTAATGCCCTGTTGGACCACAGCACCAGTGTCACCAGGGTCAGCACCTTCCTGACGCAACCCTCCCTATTTATCCAGGCTTGGGACCGGCACTAAAATACACTGGTGTGTGCACCCTAGTGGCTAGGTTAACATACTCTGCTTATGTATATTATATAAATTTGTTTGATCTGTAGTATGAGATCTGAATTTATTCAGATGTAAAATGCACAAAATAAAAATATGTGAAAATATATGAATTATAGTTTGCTACAGACTGAGCAGAGAAAGTTGAATTGCGTGCGCGTTTTAGTTAGTGTGCACGCTAAAAATGTCTTTTTTCACATTTTTTTCCTTCTCGATTTCATGATGGTGCTCATGCGACAAGCAAATTTGCTTCATCTCTTCTTTTGCGCGAGCTTTGACAAGGGGTGTTTTTGGCACTTTGGGGGCAGAGTCATGGGTGGCAAGTTTAATGTTCGAACCACTTAACACATCTCTACAAAAATCCATGTACATGTTAGTAAAACGTATCATAGGTATTACGTGTTAAGACTGTCTATTTACTTATATTTATAAGTTAGATCAGGGATGGGCAACTGGCGGCCCGGAGGCCGCACATGGCCCTCGTCCTCACTCAGTGCGGCCCGCAAATAGATCAATAATAATTTAATAATTAAAAGAAAAAAAAAACCGATAGAGCAGGACTTTTTTGTTCTTGTCACATAGGGCTACGCCCCCTCTACTCGCTGTCACTCCGGTGTCCCTGTTCGTCGTTGGTGTTGTTCCTTGCCCGGTTATCCCACCCTGCGTGTCTGTTGCCCTGGTTTCCTGCCACGCACGTGTTGTCATTGTGTTCAGTTGTGTCTAGTTTAGTCCTGTGTACTTGTATCTCTGTGTTTCGTCCGTTGTTTGTTATTTGTGGTTTGTTCGGTTTTGTGGATTATCTCTGTCATCGCTGTTCTGGTATTTTCCGTCTCCGTTGTGTTTCTCCGTTGTGAATGGCTCTCCTGTTACGACTCCTGCCTGTCCTGTTGACCACTTGGACGGCTCTCCCGTTTTGACCCGTGCCTGTACAAACGACTTCGCTTATGGAATTCCCCTTATTAAATCTCGCTCTTCTCAGCATTTGTGTCCGCCTCATCGGAAGGAGTTCAAATTCCTTTTTGCACTTTTTTATTAAGCAAATGTTTTGTCTTTGTTGCTTATTAAGGACATGTTAATGCATTTATATGCAGAAAATAGATGTATGTTGGTGCAATAAACATACAGATCTGAATTCATTTAAAATGTGTTCTTATTGAGAATAATTTGTAGTGTCTTTTATATCCAATTATTTGAAGTGCGTGGTCATGTGGCCTCCAATAATAGTGCTGAAAAAATTTTGGCCCTCTTTATCATGGAAGTTGCCAATCCCTGAGTTAGATCAACCCAAATTTTACTTTTAACCTGGAAAAAAACACTCAAGCATGAAAAAAGACAGTTTGAGCATGCGCACTAACACAAACGCACATGCAATTCGGCTTTCTGTGCTCGCGACGGTCACATTTACACTCACAAGTTAAATATTTACACTCGCGAGTTGAATATTTATGCTCACGAGTTGAATATTTACACTCGCGAAATGTGTTTTTGCACCCCCTAGTTTTTGCACAGAACTGACTCCATACTACATCTGTTTGCAGAAACAATTAGATGCTGTACTCGCTCCTGAACTGCCCAACACAATACATATATTCATACGACTTAAACAGCCAATCAGAAATAATTAAAGAAATAGCTCTATGTCCAGATTTATTTAAATCAAATGAATCTGAATGCCAAACTATGTGTTAAGAACCTGGGTGTCACCTTTGATAATGAGCTCAGCTTCAAATCACACATCATGACTACATGCTTATTTTCACCTTCGAAACATTGCTAAGGTCCAAGATATGCTCTCTCCTGCTGACAGTGAAAAACTTGTCCATGCATTTATCACATCAAGGCTAGATTATTGTAATGCTGTTCTATATGCTCTCCCAAAGAGCTCTATTTCTCACCTACAGCGAGTTCAGAATGCTGCTGTAAGGGTTCTGACCCGCAGGAGAAAGAGAGATCATATTACACCTGCACTCCACTCACTGCACTGGTTACCTGTCAGGTTTAGAATATATTTTAAGGTTCTAGTGATGGTTTTTAAATGTCTTCATGGTCTTGCTCCTCCTTACCTCAGTGAAATGATAATTAGATATGTCCCAGTCAGGTCTCTAAGGTTTTCAAACAGTAATTTACTAGTGATTCCTAAAAGCCGATTAAAGATTGGCAAGGGTGCTTTTAGCCACTATGGCCCAAAGCTCTGGAACTCTCTTCCTGAAGAGCTCAGAGGCATTTCATCCCTTCACAGCTTCAAGAAGAGTCTCAAAACTTTCCTCTTTAGATCTACTTTTAGTTAAACTTCTCTCTCCTCAGAAGAAACTTATTGCAGAGGTTGTGACTTCTCTCCTGGTACGTGTATACACAGGCGACGCCAGACGCAGTTCATAGGGAACTGTCAGGATCAGGGGATCTAACTCGACAAGAGTCGAGAGGTTTGGCGGTGGGACTCCAAGGGGGGGTATACAGGTGGCACCATTGGTGGTTACCAGGCAGGGTAACTGAGTGATTGGGAGTTTCACCCTCAGCTGGGAGTCGAGCACCAGGTGGCCGCGCATAACTGTGGGCTGTCGAGCACACAGTTCGCAGAAAACCAGTGAGAGTGAAGGTCATGCTCTGTGTGAGTGTGAGTAGCTTACTCTGTTCTAATTATTTTAATAGTTTTTCCGATTATTATTATCTTATTTACTTTACTTTTTGACTTATTTTATTTAGTTACATTTTATGTTAGTTTAATATTTATTTTATTACATTATTATTATTATTTTATAATTTGTATGTTTCCTTTTTATCTTTAATTTCTTTTAACATTTTCTTTTTGTCTTATCTTTGCTTCCTTTTTGTGACGGGTAGGGTGAGCGAAAATAAATGGAAGCGATCCTGCCAAGTCTCAGGGAAATAGGATGGTTTAAAATGTAAAGTGCGCAAACCAAAACCCGTGAACTGATCCGAATTAAGGATATAATAACCAGCGGTCAACTGGTACAAAGACAAGACATATATAGACGAACAAACGACCCTCAGGTGAGACGGATCGCGGGCTCCGCCCACCTGAGGGACGAACACAACGCCACACCCACAGGACAAGCTGCTGCTGTAGACGGGGGCGACCAGTAGGGGGCCGCCGTACCGTGACACTTTTAATATTTCTTTTAATTTATTCTGTAAAGCACTTTGAGTTGCATGTATGTATGAAAGGTGCTATACAA
The DNA here is from genome assembly GCF_052324685.1 of Brachyhypopomus gauderio. Classification (NCBI taxonomy): domain Eukaryota; kingdom Metazoa; phylum Chordata; class Actinopteri; order Gymnotiformes; family Hypopomidae; genus Brachyhypopomus; species Brachyhypopomus gauderio. The sequence continues at coordinate 263,711 of NW_027506890.1, forward strand.
ATAAAGATTATTATTATTATTATTATTATTATTATTATTATTACACCCACCAAAGAGCTAAACATTTGTGTGATTGGTTCAGAGAGAATGGCACATGCAGAAGATGTTTAACTGGGAAACGGAGCTTGAAAATCTCTTGCTGTCACCATCTGAGAGAAGCCATCCATGCAGCCATCGACTGGCCCCATCTGGGCCACTTGTTGCACTCCCAACAAGTGGATGTACATACTCATGTGATAGCGGCAGGGATGGAACAAGAGGTGAATTTGGTTGTGTAGACTCTTTACTCTCATATTACTCTGATATCAGATACTCTGATTCTGTGATATTAAATAAATACTACTTAGGGGAGATTAGCTGGTCTTCTCAAGTTCTGTAGTCACTTCAATATGGAATGCAAATGTTCTCAAGTTGCAATGCAGTAAATACCATTTATACCCATGAAGAAGATACTGAAAGTTAACCTGTAAAATAGTGCTCCAAATTCCCTACAAGAAAAATACAAACTGAGTTAATACAAACTGCTCCCTTTGCCTCTGAACCATCTGCAAGGTTTGTCACATAATTAGCAGCATGGAGACCAGAAGGATGTTAATAGTTCATGATGACGCAAACCTGCATCTACTCACCATGCGCTGACATAATGAACTGGACAGAGGGCTCATTGTGTGCTGATGTTACTTCTGCCTGTTTCTTTCTGCGTGGCCTAAGAATTAAAACAGCTATGCTTTTAAAGAGAGAGTGGGGGTGTTAATAATCTGAAGAGCTTGACAAAAACACTGCTATGGAATAAAAATGGTGACAAATTAATCTTTCTCTATAACATTTGCTAACATAGTCTTCTGTTCATCTGCATTTGGCTTCTAGTGTAGCAGCAGAGGTTGTGGTGCATGCTGAGAAATAATCTCAGTGACTCACTCAAAATGTTCCCTTGGCAATTGAAATGAACCCAGAATATGGAGGTTACATGTAGCAGGTTCACCAGTAAACACCTCTCACCAACATCACCCACCACCAGTGATCTGTTGTCTGTCTCCGGTATATTTTTTAAAATCAACTTTCAGCTCCTTTATAAGAAACACTGAAATCACTTAGAGGAAATACACCTTTAATCAAAAAGTAAACACACAACATATCACTTACACGAGGACAAAAGCAGGCAGACAAATATTAAGACAAGGGTTACATAATAAGGGGGTGAAACAAGGTACAGGTGATGCACATAATGTGGGGGTGTGATGCACACACACACACACACACACACACACACACAGCTTAGACGAACACTAACTGGACAGAGAGGGGAGAGGCGAGCATACACATGTAGCCCTATGAAAATATATCCTTTAATAATAAATAGTTGATGTAATAAATAATTTACATTCAGTTCATGATTGAATAAAAAATGTTTAGTTCAAAAAGGTTAAAAACATTTAGACCTTTGATAATGAGCATTCATTATCAAAGAAGTAGGCTATTATGTCGTCACTGCCCAGAACAATGACACCACCTCTGGAGTGGTGAGTTTCCTTCAAGACCCCCCAGAGGACGATAAATATGAAGCCCTTAAGTCGCTCCTCCTACAAACTTTCGAGCTGTTGGAGTCAGAGCGTGCTCGCAGGCTTCCTTTGCTGTCTGGCTTGGGCTCTTCAAAACCTTCAGAGCTGATGGATCACATACTGTCCCTACTGGGCGAACACCTGCCGTGTTTTCTGTTCAGGGAACTTTTCCTTTCTGAAGGTTTCAGAAGGCACTGAAGCCATTCTCGTGACTTCAGTAGGCCTCAGATGTCTGTGCGTGTGTTCTGTGGCCTCGGCTGAGGCCTAATCTGATGTTCCTCTGGTGTTCCTAAACTGACCTCGCTGGAGACGCCAAATCTCTGCTTGGAAGGGACTACGGCGACACTCGGTCTGCCGTGACATCACGAGGATGCTGAGCATGGAGGGGACATGCGTCATTAGCATCTGTCAAATCAGTGTTAATTATTTCATGTATTGTCCAATCACATTTGGTTGATCACCTCGTGTTCACCTCGTGGACACCGTGTGTATTGATGATTAAACATATAAAAGATGAGAGTTCGGAATGGGGAATTAGCTCTCTCTTGCAGACGCCTTGTGTGTATGTCTGTGCATCCATGCCTCCACCCTCCCCAGCTCTCTGCTTTTACCACGTGTGTTTTGGGGCCAAGGCCAAAAGCCGCTGCCCGCCATGCAGTTTCAGGAAGCCAGGAAAAGTGAGGTCAAAAGTGAGAGACTGTGTCCGTGAGGAAAAGCAGGCTACTGGAACGGCCGACGCCTATAGCCGTTAGCAGGCGTCGGCCGTTCCAGTAGCCTGTCCACCCTCTTACAATCAAGGCCCTGCAGGAGTTTTTGGGCATGGTGAACTTCTATCACCATTTCATCCCACAAGCAGCCGGCCTCATGCACCCTCTCTACACGGCCCTCAAAGGCAAAGCCGCCAAGCACTCGGTGGATTGGACTAGTGAACGGCTCCTAGCTTTTGACGCAGCTAAACTCCTGCTGGCGGGTGTCATTTTATTGGCGCACCCACTGCAATCACCACAGACGAGTCGGATTATGCCGTGGGCGCGGTACATGAACAATGGGTCAATGGGGCTTGGCAGCCCTTGGCATTCTTCAGCCACCAGCTCCGTCTCACCGAGCGTAAGTACAGCACGTTTGACCACGAGATACTCGCCCTGTACCTGGTTGTATGGAATTTTCGTTTTCTTCTAGAAGGCCGCCCATTTACTGCATGGACCACAAGCCATTAGCATTCGCGATGGCTAAGGTTTCTGAACTGTGGTCTGCCCGTCAGCAACGTCAGCTGGCCTTCATCTCCGAGTTCACCACAGACATCCAGCATGTTGCGGGGAAGGACAACCCAGTGGGCTCTCTCGGGGGGTCGTCACCGCCGTGCACATCAGCATCCACTGCTCCCATATGGCAGCAGACCATGCGTTGGACCCGGAGGTCCATACACAATCTCTCACACCCTGGCAGGAGGGCGTCACAGAAGCTGGTGGCAGACAAATCTGTCTGGCATGGCCTCAGGAAGGATGCCCAAGATTGGGTTAGTGCTTGTGTAGCCATGTTAAGGCCCTGCTGGAATCGTTCCCTGTGCTGGAGCAGCGTTTCGACCACGTACATGTGGATTTAGTGGGGCCGCTGCCCCCATCCTATGGTTTCCCCCACCTTTTCACCATAGTCGACAGGACCACGAGGTGGCCAGAAGCCATACCGCTGTCTTCCACAACAGGCTCGGAAGTGGCTTGGGCATTTATTGGTATTTGATTCACACGGTTTGGCATCCCATCGGATATGTCCTAGGATAGCGGGCCTCTGGGTGGATCACGGGCCTCTGGGACAGCGACTGGGTTGATAGGCTCCCCTGAGTCATGCTGGGCCTTAGGTCATCCCCCAAAGAAGATCTCCAGTCTTCCTCGGATAAACTCGTCTATGGCCCGCCCTTGCGAGTCCCCGGAGATTTTCTCCCATGTCCTCCTGCCCCGTGCTCCATCAGCCACCAGCGGCAGGCCCTTCGTGAGTTCTCAGTTTGGACAACACGGTGGCTTGGTGGTTAGTAGTGTTGTCATGATACTAAGAATTACAACTTCGATACAATACTTTAAAAAGTATTGAAATTCGATACGATTTTCGATACCAGAGTCAGATACTGTGCTCATTTCCGTTTTAAAGGCTTTTTATTTATTTTTTATAAACAAACAAATGAATATTGTATTTTGTTTCACAAATGTCAAATAAATAAAAGGTGTAGTCCGTACCACATTAAAGCAGAAAAATAAATAATTGCACATTAATATAAATTAACATAAATAATAGTAGTGCACTCTGGAATTCACATTTGGAAGTTAAAAAAGGCTAGTGCAAAAAGTGTATTTTAAGTATACTTTAAACAACTTTAAGTAACTTTAACTCTAAGTAACTAAAACTTCAGTATTAGAGTACAGTTCAGTATTCATAGATGATTGATCCATTGTAGTACGATCACTTTTTTTTTTTTTTTTTTCCTCCTCCCTGTATGCTGTTGCACTTACGGCTCTTAAACCAAGAATATGACAAACATTTGCTAGGATACCATAATTGGACACATAATTTTGTATGCTATAATACTAGAAATTGGAATGATCACCAACCTCTTGGAATATTTTGTACAAATATGCGTGCCTTCAGGTGTTTGGCCAGATTTGTTGTGTTAAGCTAGGTTTATACTTTCACTAGTGACCGTAGCGTGCGCGTCAGCACACCTCGCGCGACCCTGCTCGAACCGCTTGTCCGAAACGATATGTGCTAGTATAAAGAAACACCCCACAAAAACAGGGGAAGAAACATTTACCTGACGAATTTTAATGTTGCTTTGTTTCAGGTTTGAAAAGTGCTGGAATTTAGATTAAAGTGCTTGAAAATGTTTGAAACAAATAGCTGTCTGACTGAACAGTTGTCTTGTATTACGTTAACAAATACAAACCTCTTGTAATTCTAGGACGAAATATGAGAGAACGTGAAGACGTTAAGATTGGGTATTTTGAAAATAAACAACCATTAAATAATGTGATGAAAAAGTTACAAAATTCTAGAGGTGCACGTCCTTGCGAATCGACAGCTCGAGTCCACCGCGATTACATCATTTTCGCCACGCGGACCCTCGCGCTGCTCGCGGCGCGTCAAGTATAAACCAGGCTTTAGCGCTTCGTTGAAATGTTCCGAAAGCACTGCTTGCAAACTGGCTTGTTCATGTCCTTCGGTTTTCTAAGTATTTCCACACAGCACTTCTGCTGCTTTCCTTGTTTATTGAGATGGGCTGCGAACACACTGCGTTTGCTTTAGCTGTCATTTTAGCATTACAAACTGTTCTGTGCATTACGGCAGCTTGGGTGGGTCAAACGAAAGCGCATTTTATGTAAAAAGAATCGATTGGCTCCTTTGGTTGGTACAGCTTTAAAGGACCGTTTGCAGACCGGTTTTGATGTGTGGGGTTGCCATGACTGTCTGAAATATATGCAAAATAATTCCATATTTCGCTTCGTGCGTGTAGTTTTTCAACAAGCTGAGGACGGTCCTCAATATTGCTTGTAATAGCAGCCATCCTACACGTTTTCTTCTTATTCTGCAGAGAGGAGGCAAGCGCTGCACTGCTGTACGCGCACACTGCCCCCGTGTGGCACTCTTTGGAAATACTGCTCTTTATAAAAATAAAAAAAACGCACCGATAGCACATTTGCCTCTCAGCACTGGGGTCTTGGGTTCAAGTCCCTATCTGAGTGGAGTTTCCATGTTCTCCCCGTGTTTGCGTGGGTTTCCTCCGGGATCTCCGGTTTCCTCCCACTGTCCAAAAACATGGAGGCTAGGTAAATTGGCAGTCCATGACAAATTCTCCCTGGGTGTGTGTCTGTGTCTCTGGTCAATAAAAAGCAGTTGTCTGAGTGTGTGCATGAATGTGTGTGTGCTTGTATGCCCAGTGGTGGATGGTGCTCTGCCACTAGGGTCTGTCCTCTCTCCCCTTCCTGCAACCTATTCAGTCCCCCAGGGGGCTGTGGATCCCGGTAGAGAGTACACTGTGCGCAATTGGCTGCCGCTTTTCGCCGTTGTGTGTGATTGGTTGTCTGAGACTTGTACCTGTGTTAACAATTGTAAAGCGCCTTGGGTATCCTGAAAGGCGCTATATAAATTGAACATTCATTCATTCATTCTCTGGTGCTTTTGTCCCCGTGCCCACTTCTCAGCATGGCCTACAGCAGTCCCGTTTTCCACCTTCTTTGCATGCAGAGGCGGTCTTTGCATAGAGACATGGCTAGGCAACTGCCTTGTGCCCCTCCCACTGCAGTCCACTGTATAGGGGCCCCCTGATTAGCTGACTTATTTCTCGCATATTAATGTTGATGGGCCCCCTAGCTAAATTCGCCTTGAGCCCCCAAGTCCGCCACTTGCTAAGTCCGCCACTGTTTGCATGCTGCTAGTTTTGTGTTTCTCCGGCATGATGAGCACCGCCTGGTCTACGACGGCCCTTTCTGGGTGCTGGAGCCGGGGGACAAGTTCTTCAAGGTGGACATCAGGGCATCCCCAAGAGCATTTCGGTGGACCGTCTGAAGCCGGCCCACTTGGACTCAGATGGTGCTGTGGTGGCTGCACGGCCAGCGAGCTGTGGGCGGTCCAACCCATCCTGCTGAGCAACCGGCCTGTTCAACTGCCCCTCCTGCAGGCGGTGTGAGCCGGTCTGGGCGGTTGATTCATCCCCCTTGCCGGTTGGACATGTCCGTTTTTGTGCATTCTGGGGGGACATGTGTAGCAACTACTCCTCTTCACAGCAAATTCCCTAATGGACAGGCACTTGGCCACTCAGACCTTTAAGTGACACTGGGGGGGGGGGGGGGGGGGGGGGCGGCGCATGCCAGGGGTGAAGCAGACTAGCGGGAAGAGTTGAGAGTTAACGGTTGTTGTTCAGTCACGTTAATAATAGTTTCCCTCCTCAGGATATTTGGATTTAGGAGTGAAACGATTACTCGAGTAATTAGTTACTCGATTACAAAAAGTGATCGAGTAATTTTCTGTGCCTCGAAGAATCGTTTATTTTAAAACGGTATTTCGCACTGACTAATTTTAATGTAGCGCAACACGCTTACGTCACCCACGCGGCGGAGGTTTTTAGTTGAGAAGCGGGAATATGGAAGCAGCGAGGGAAAAGAGCTACAACGTATGTGAAGAAAAGAGCTATAGGAAAAGATAGAAAATGTCGAACGTATGGGAGCATTTTAGGTTCTAAAGCAAGAAGTGACATGTATTCGGTGTAACATAGTCCTTGACTACCACAACAGCACATCTTCAATGCTGCACCATCCTGGCCGAAGACAAGCGGAATGGAGCGGTGGAGCCGGGACAATGTAAATTTTATTTACAACAAATTAATGAGATTAACATTAATGTACCTTAACATAACGACAGCTCTGTGGAGTGCTGATTTTTAGCAATACTGTCGAATGTGTGGCTAGTTTAGTACAATGGAGACAAGTTCTTAATAACTTAATACAGGCATTATGTAACAGCGCTGTGGAGTTAAGACAATAAACAATAAATAAGATGGCTGAGCTACTTTACCTTAGCAGTTACTTTAGCAGGAAAGAATATTATACTGATATACTGTAGTTTTGATACAAGAAATTCTAAGTTGAAAGTAATTGAATTTAATTTATTTACTTGTGGTATTTATTTCTATTTGCATTTACAATTTGGAAATGTATGTTGTGAATTTAAAAATATAACTTATCTAAAAAAGGAAACCGATTGGTCAGTCATTATTTAGTGAAATGTCTTGTTTTCTCTTTTGTATTTTTAATTGCTCCTTAACCAAGCAATTCTGTTTTATCCGATTACTCGATTAATCGAATCAATTTTTCAGTAGAGTACTCGATTACTGAAATGCTCGATAGCTGCAGCCCTATTTGGATTAAACACTTTCTGCCTCTGTTTCCGAACTCGCTTCAATAGCAAGTATGTATTCATTGAACTTCACAGCTTGAGATGTTTATTTCAGTGTTTAGCAGAGCCGGAGTGGCTAATCGGGAGGATTCCCGATGGACCGGCTCATGTCAATCTGTAGCAGAGCCGGCCCTGACCAATGTGGTGCTCTAGGCGAGATTTTGGTTGGTGCCCCCTGCATCATAAATCATCGGGTTAATTGTATCACTATTAAAGAAACAAATAAAAAGCAAATGACTTAAATATTACCATAGAACAAGCAATAAATATGAAGGTGTTGCACAAAAAATATATTACATGAAGTAGTGCAGAGAACAACTTTTAAATATTAATAATAAATAAAAAAATAATAAAAAACAACTACCACCAATGCAAATCAGGGCAATTTGCCTACAGCAACATTGTTATTATTGCAAAAGTGCATCTGCAATGAACAGAGGAGCATATGTGTTTTAATATATATTTATTTTAAAACTTGCTAAGCTAATAATAGCACCTACTAGGATTGGGCAGTATGATGACAGTATTGTAAAATTGTGGCAGTATATTAACCACGTGACTTAACACAACATGCCAAATCTGTACTTTGAAAAATGGGGCATTTAAGACATTTTGCGCATCCATTAAAAAGATCTGTGGTCAGCAGTTGGAGCTCACTGATTGGTTATGGAGTGGCGGTTTTCACTAAGATCATACAGAGGGGAAAAGCCACAATGACGATTGAGTGTTAGTTGTTAGTCAAGCGAGCTGGTTTCAAAGAAAAACACAACAGCTACAGATTGGCAACATTTTGGATTTGTTTCAAATAAAAATGAGACCATTGGAGCACGCCCCCACGATTCTAATTCGATAATATGATTGGTTGATTAAACTGCCAATCTATAATAAAAGCTCTCAATGTAAAAGGCAAGCGTATGCGACAGATAAACAGAAGTTCCTGGGGGGGAAGTCCTTTCTCTCTTTTACCTAGAAACAATGGTGTGAAATATTCTGATTGGTTGATTTTTTATTTCAGCACCAAGTTTTTTTTCCAGCACAAGCACGAAAAGTGGATTTGAAAGCTGATTTATGTGAAAAATACAAATTTTTGGTGAAGCGTTATTAACATATATTACATATAATAGATAAACCATACTTTTTAAGATCAATTAACCTTTAGGGAAGGCGTTGAAGTCCCTGACGGTTCGCCAATGGTATAGTGTTAATTCACCACATATTACCATTATATTACCTGTTTTTTGCCACATTTCTTCCTCCACTACTACCCTGGGCACCAGAGGACTTCTGCCTTTTTGACGTATTTACAAGGAGATGTCACTCACTCTGTGGTGTCTTTTTACCCCACAGAGAAACAGTAACGAGGTGTGCAGAGTGCGTGGGGGAGGGCGGGTTGGTGCTCGGGTGATAGGTGCCGTGTGTTGTTATTATAATAAATATTCATTTGACTACTATTATTAAACAATGAAATTATGATTATGTGGATTTTGCTTGTTCACATTTATTAATTGTTAATTTGTAAAAAAAAAAAAAACACAAAAAAATGCATGCACGCGAGCGCCCGCCCGGACAGACGGCGCCCTTAGCATTTGCCTATATCGCCTAATGGAAGTGCCGGCCCTGATCTCTAATATGGGCCGATTGGGAGGGAAAAATTATTTTGGGCTGGATTTGGGCATGAAAAAGGGGCCCACTCTGGCCCTGGTGTTTAGTTTCTTGTCAGTTTTTGTTTATTTTTTAAATGTCTTGATGTAATATTGTCGTTGGAGTCCTTTGCATTTTCTACTTTAGGTTTGGTTAATATTTCACTTCTCACGCTGCGTCGTTCAGTTAGTGTCTAGCTCCATCCACGCCATGCAAACTCTCCACCGGTGTTCCACAAGGCTCAGTGCTGGGTCCACTTCTTTTTTCCCTTTATACCCGCTCTCTGGGTGAGTCAATATCTGCACATGGCTTCTCTTATCACTGTTATGCGGATGACACCCAGCTCTTCTTTTCCTTCCCACCCTCTGACACACAGGTTTCAGCTCGAATCTCTGCATGTCTGAAAGACATTGCCTCTTGGATGGCAGCTCACCACCTAAAGCTTAACCCAAGCAAGACAGAGATGCTGTACATCCCTGCAAGAGCCAGTCCTCATCGTGATCTTTCTATCTCATTCGAGAACACCGTGATCACTCCATCCATGGAAGCGCGTAGCCTTGGTGTAGTTGTCGACAATCAGCTCTCCTTCACGGCCCACGTTGCTAACACAACACGATCATGCAGATTCGCCCTTCACAACATTCGGAGGATTCGGCCATTTCTCTCTAGGGAGGCCACTCAGGTCCTTGTCCAGTCCCTTGTTATCTCAAGACTGGACTACTGCAACTCCCTACTGGCTGGTCTTCCTATGCATGCCATCAAACCCCTGCAACTGATCCAGAACGCTGCAGCTCGGTTGGTCTTCAACCTTCCCAAGTTCAGCCATGTCACTCCCTTGCTGTCCTCCCTCCACTGGCTTCCGGTAGCTGCCCGCATCAAATATAAAACCCTGGTGCTGGCCTACAAAGCAAAGAATGGTCCTGCTCCTCCTTACTTGATGGCCATGGTAAAACCCAGATGCATACCTAGAGCCCTCCGCGCCTCAAGTATGTCTCGTCTTGACCCTCCATCATCCAGGACACATGGGAGACAAGCATCCAGACTTTTCTCTGTCCTGGCTCCAAGGTGGTGGAATGAACTTCCCTTGTGTGTCCGAACATCGGAGTCACTTGCTGTCTTCAGACGCCGACTGAAGACCCACCTCTTTCAAGTGCACTTTGCATAATTATGCTTTGTCTATTGTACTTTATCGTCTCTTTCCTCAGGTATTGTGCATAATTGGGTTATAGGAATTGTTTACTGTCTTTTTCCTCAGGGGATGTGTATATTCAGGTATAATTGTTAGGTATCATTTGACTTTCGTCTAGTGGTTTTTCCAGCTTAGAGTACCTTGTGTTCAGGACTGTCTATTCTACCTTGGAGATTCCAAGCAACTACATAGCACTTTTGTAAGTCGCTCTGGATAAGAGCGTCTGCTAAATGCCATAAATGTAAATGTAAATGTAGCTCAACGTGAAACCTCATTGGCTAAAGATCGGCTGAGATTCAGAGATCTCAAAATGGTAGTGTGGTAATAAAATTCAGGGATAATACTGTTGGGAAGTTAATATACAGGACCTATGAAATTCACCTCTTTGGACCAGAGTTCTAATTATCGTGCGGGTAATCCCGCGGGATCCGACAGAATATCTTGCGGAGCGGGACAGAATTTAATAATTAATTACTAGGGATGCACCGACAATTCGGCCACCGAAAATTTTCGGCCGAAATGGCTTAAATTTGCATTTTCGGTTTTCGGCCGAAATACTTTCATCACCGAAACAACACGGCCGAAACTATGTGTTGTGATGACGCAAGCAAAAATCGCCACCTGCACGTGCTTATTTGGATAAAAAAAAGTTTCAAAAGCAAAAATGTTTCAGTGATGCAGAAAGCAAAAAAGTTTCAGTGATTGCGCCAAGGCAAAGGACATTACACCAAAAATTATGGAACTCGTTGCCTTAGACGATCAGCCGTTCTCTGTCGTAGAGGATGTGGGATTTCGTAGGCTAATAGAGCACATTGAGCCCCGTTATGTTTTGCCGAGCAGACGACATTTCTCAGAACCTTGTTTACCTGCGTCACGTTTTTATGAGAGAATTTATATTTATCTTTCAGGCCAGTCAGTTATAATAAAATTTAACTCGTATAAAATACATATATTTATCCTCTCAGATAAAAACGGTCTGCAAGCGAGTTAAATTTAATTAGTGGTCGTCCGTTGTCAGCGTTATCGCCGTTAACGGCCCACCACTAATTTTATTTTATAATATGCATTACTGTAATGTCAGTGCTAAATAAATATTTTCAAATCAAATTTTGTAGTTGATTTATTCTTTGAATAGCAATGCCTTGATTTTAGTGAGGTTAGCCATAAATCCAATGTTACTAATAATTGGCATAATGTATTTCGGTGTTTCGGTTTTCGGCTTTCGGCCTTGGTTTCCTCATTTTCGGTTTTCGGTTTCGGCTAAGAATTTTCATTTCGGTGCATCCCTATTAATTACATTAATTACAGAATTGTTATTGGCGGGAGCGGGAGTTGAATTAGTCCAGGTGATGCGGGAGCGGGACCACATATACATGTAGAAAAATCCCGCAAATGAATAGTCTAGAAAATTATAATAATAACAACGCAATGATTTCCATCAGAGGTGGGGACTCGAGTCACATGACTTGGACTCGAGTCATTAAAATTAAGACTTTTGACTTGAAAAAATATTCAGAGACTTAGACTTGGACTTTTACACCAATAACTTGGGACTTGAATTGGACTTGAACCTGTTTACTTGCAAAGACTTGAATTTTTTTTTTACCCCAAATCTAAATTTTAAAACGCATATTAATATTTATAAAGTGCGCCCCATTAATTTCATTTCCGTCCCTCTGACGCAGACCAGGCCTCTGCTTTTCCACACTCTACATGTGTGTGCATGAGCTGCAGCACAACCAATCAAATGGGGGGGCAGCGAACGTAAATTGTTACCGGGCGGGGTGTAAAATGGACATAAATTAAGTATTATATCGCGATCGATCGATCGCCAGTGGTTGGTGCCAGAGTGAACTAGTAACTCATTGAATCATAGATGTGGATCAGAGGTAAATAAACTAGATTTTTTTCAGCGTGAGAAATAGGATGTGTGGCGTGAGAGCGTGTGAAGACGGTCAAATGCGTGTGTCTCACGCTCAATGTGTGAGAGTTGGCAACCCTGTGCTCTGTATCTGAACTCAGGGAAGAGAGCCTCTCTGTGTCACCATCATATCCAGTTCTATCTCAGCATGGATTGTGATTTTGAAGACATCTATGTCGAGAAAAAAATATATTGACAAAAGTGGAGCGAGTTTTCAGCTATGGGGGCATAATTCTACGGCCTCATTGTGCACAAATGACATACAGACTTTTGGCCAGTTTGGTCTTTTGCAAATGCAATGCAGAATAGTTTACTGAAATGTCTAAAGTTGCAGATTCCTGTTAATTGTTCAGTTCTTATATTTGTTTGTCTTGTGTCACTCACACATGGACACACATGTTCTCCAAGAAACCAGATAAAAGAAGAGAGGGAAAAATGCTGTTATGGTTCTTTGTATTGTACTGTGAAAATATCAGCACTTTTTATATGAACATGGAGTTCTACTTATGACTTTTTCACAGAATATTTATTTCTGGAAAATTGTAGTTTAAAGTATGAATATTTTTGCAGCTAAGTTTAAAAAAATGAACTGTGCAATAAAGAGGTGTAATACAGAGAATACAGATTTAAAAAAGAACACGTCTATTATTTACATTGAAAATATACCTGCAACATTGGTAAAAAAAAACAAACCAAAAAAAAGACTCGAAAGGACTTGAAATTCCAAGTTTCAGACTTGGGACTTGACTGTTGCCTGTCTTTGCTTGAGACTTGACTCGGGACTTGAGGATAAAGACTTGAACTTACTTGAGACTTGCAAAACACTGATTTGGTCCCACCTCTGATTTCCATGCATAAGGAACAGGACCAAAACAACTAATCATTCAGTAAGTAAGCAATAAACTAATTCAAAATATTGGCTAAGCAACTGATCACGTGAACATGAAGTGTGCGTCATTTTGTCATTTTGATACAGAAATGGCAGAGACTGTAGACCAGGGGTCGGCAACCTTTGAGACATGGAGTGCCAACTTTAACAGTCAATGAGTGTGCCACTATGGCGGCGAGTTTAAATTGTTGACCGGGGGGGGGGGTGTAAATGGACACAAATTAAGTATTATATCGCAATCGATCGCCAAGTATAAACGCCTCCGCCGTTCGTGCGAGGTGTGCGTGCGGAGTTGCGCGCTACGGTCACTCGCGAAAGTATAATCCATTAATATAATAATTTATATTAAATTATATATATTTTTGCTGATGCTGGTCCAGCGTGTCACGTGCCAGTGACTATGCCTCGGCGTGCCATAGGTTGCCAACCCCTGCTGTAGACGGTCAACCAGTTTCAGCTGTGGAAAATTCTATTAAAACAGGCGAATACACCACAATTAAGCAAACTACAGGAAAGTCTGATGTATGGAAGTCATATTCCATTGTAATTAATGGAGATGGAAATCGGCTTGTTGTGATAGATGTCAGAAAGTGTTGGTGTACGTCACCTGACGGCACGTGTTTGGACTGTGCTAAGAAATGGGACAGTGCGATCCATCGCTATATTGCTGTTTTAATAAATACATAAGAAAATTTCAAGTACTAAATCTAATTAATTCAATTCATATTAGGATTGCGGGCGGGGGCGACAGAAATATATATATGGCGGGCGGGTGCGGGATTAAAACAAGCGATTTTTTTGGCCGGTGCGGGCGGGAGCGGGATTAAAACAAGCGATTTTTTTGGCGGGAGCGGGATTAAAAAAGCAGTCCCGTGCAGACCTCTACCTCAGTTCACTCACAGCACACCCACGTGACCTACAGGGGGCGCTGCTTTACAACTCTCAGACCCACAAATACAGGTATGTGACCAATAGTTTTGGCAATATGTGAATAAAACAAATAGCAACAACAAAATACATAAAGAAAAATACATAAATAATTGATCCACTTACAACCAAAAGGTTACATTAGCAACCTACCTTTAACTTTTTATGAGGTGATTCTTAGTATCACCTCATAAAATACTAAGTATTCTCAGCCACCTATTTTACATGCCTTACTTGTGATGGCTGTCTCTCTCCCCCCCCTATCACTGTCTGGGCACATTTCGGACATAAGGACAGATAATGAGGAAATAGTTTTCAACAGTAAATTTTGATGGTTTATCCTGGTAATTGTTTTGTTGTCATTATGTTTAGATAACAAATTGAGTCCATGCTTAAATATTCAAGTTACTAACAATAACAACCAATAATCCAATAAAATCAACAACAGCCACCTATTTCTGTTTGCTTTATTTAATTCCATGTCCTCCTCCTTCTGTGTTTCTTCAACACTAACACCACCTAGGCAGAAAAAGGTCAGGAGAGTGTGATTTACACAGTGTGATTAGCACATCTCAGTCTGGGCCATTTACCTGACACTTGCAACCAAACAATTGTAATGAATAATTCAATTTTATCCACAGAATTATCCTTATTAGAATATTGTACCAAAAATGGCTGGTGTCATATGTTAGATTTTTCACAATTTTATTATTTGCAGTAAATATTAACACCGTCACTCCCTGGCCAGTACTCTACCAAACCATGTTCAATACTCACAATGATTGTGTATTTATCAATGTCTGTCATTCTCCATCAATTGTCTCATTACCCATCACCTGTCTCACATCCCCTTCTTCTGTCTCATTCACCTTCGCCTGTCTCCTGATACCACTTGTGTATGAGACTTCCAAGCCTTTAGAGCAGGGGTGCCCACAAGTTTTCAGCTTGCGAGCTACTTGTAAGACGACCAAGTCAGAAAGATCTACCTATCGACGTCATGGGCACCCCTGCCTTAGAGACTATTATCCTTGATAAGGACTTTTTTGGGGGGGGGACTTTTACCTTTTTGTCTTTTGAGCATTTTAGTGAGTTTACATGAGTGAGATTTGAGTTGTCTCCATTCAAATCTCACTTAACCCTTGATATGTTACACACATGATTTTCTTTTTTTAATCACCAGGAACACGAGCACAATTGCATACACCAGCTATTCTGTGCAGACTGTGGGCTGCCAAAAGTGGGTGTGCTGATTTTAGTAATTTTGTACAACTTTACAAAATCAAAGGAAAATGGGGGGAAAAAAATAAGTGGTCCAAAGTCAGCCAGGTCTAACAACACAAATGACTAAGAGTTATAAGAATCGGATATTAAGTAGTACAATTACAGACATAAATGTAACTTAAACATGAATAAATAGCTAGATCACATGAATTTCAGAACAAATAACCTATGTCTAAAAACAGAATACCACTATGTGATGTGTACACTTGGAGAACAGCACAAAGTATGTGGCGTAGTGTATTTTTTCTCACTTTTGAGAAGACTTGTTCATTGAAACGTACATATTTCATACACAATAATTGTGTGTGTGTATATATACTATATATCAGTAGCGAACCGTGACCATTACCTGTCATTAGCCTGCTATTAGCCTTCTTTACTCAGAAACTGATTGTAGTTGTCAATGTTTTTATGGTAGGTCTCACAACTGTAATATAATGTAATATAAGCTTAACACTGCTCCATTTTTGTATACATTAGCTGTGAATAAGAATCAGCCTTATTAATCTTTGTCAATACTGTGAGAGTACATGAGCATAGAACACTTACCCACAAACATAAAGCACATAGCAGAATTTTAGCCACCCCAAAAGTGCTAAAACCCACAAAGGCCCACAAGGCAGAAATCTCCTTGGGATTAACCAGCGACATCACTGTACACCTCAGAGGCACCTCAGAAGCCAGAGGGTGTAGCACGGCAGGGAGGAGCAGGGCGGGTGTCGCAGCACCACACTCTAGGAAGAGTGAAAGGACTTCAGGAACAAATTTTAGGCAGACCTTAAACCTTTCAATAGACAATCACCAACATAAAATTCATGTAAATGAGGAAAGTGAAAAACATGGAGAGAGGGAGGGAGGGAGTGGGAGAGAGGGGGAAATAAATCGAATTCAGCAAAGTCAGTGACCTGATTGAAAATTCAAATTTTAAGCAGGGCATTTCATTTGTTTTCATTTCTAAAGTTGTCTAGCAGGGATATACCTGAGACATTCAACCTGACAAGTGAGTGGCTATTTTTCTCTCCAGCTTTCGCCATAAGTGAGCACTTGTACAGCCCTGCGTGTCTTACAGACACGTTACTAATGACGAGAGAGTTTTGCTCTGTGAGAGATGCAACATTCTGATAGTTTGGATACAGGTCTGCTCCTAGAGTCCCGTGTCTTCTCCTAATAATCCCCTCAGTGCTCCCATCATCAGTGACCTGTAAAGATCAAATATTTTGTACATTATGTATGTGCATTTACTAACATTTTATCATAGGTTTGCAGCAACCAACGTTTCCACAGTTTCCTCTGCACCAGTGCAGTGAGGTGATTCAAACACTCTCTGTGTTAAGCCAAGCAACAAATGTTCTGTGAGGCTGATGGGGAAATTTTACCTTGTACCAGGTTGTGGACTTGTATGCATGACTGGAAGATGAGGAATTACAGGGCAGGATGAAGGTTTTGTTGCAGTCTGATGTGTTTAGTACAGTTTCCTCTGTGGCTTTGGAGCCATGCACCATGCAGACTCCCACACACAATGCTGGAGAAACCGTCACAAAACAACCCCAATTGCTTAGCAGAAAGGCACTGCATAGCGATTCACAGTGATGATTTATTAAAAAGTTTATTTTAAAAATATCTAATATAATATATTACATTAATATAATAAATGCAAGCTAAAAGTAAAGGAACATAATTAATAAAGCTCATGTTCCACACACCACAGTTTTTCATATTTTTTTAATTATAGTAGTAAAGATCCACTTTCTCTAGTTGAGGGGGTGACATTTGTCAGTTGCTGTGAAGACCACACATTTCTCGTTAAATGAACAGGCTTTCCACTAAGATTGCTTTATTACCTCAGACATTTTCCGCTAAACGGCAGCACAAAACCAGAATACATAGGAAGACTAATCATTGCTAAAACCACAAACTGAGAGTGCAGGTTTGCCAGACATTATTATTTTCATATCTTACAAATATGCACTGATCTAACCTACTGTTACCAATCACATTAACCTATACATAGAGATTGTGATCAGTCATGATTGAAAGTTCTAGTAATGTGAAATAAAATACAGAGAACAATACATTTCACAGGGTTTAAAATAGTTAAATTGATTTAAAGATCTTGATGTCTTATTACAACCTTTGAGGTATTATTTTTGTATTCCAAGCATATGGAATCCAAGCATATGAATTCTTATGGACATGATTTTTGGCTCCACTTGAAAACCAACATGGGGAAATATCAGTAATTACTTTTGTCAAGGCACTGATTGTTTAATTAGATTCATGAGCTAGAATTTACTGAAATAATTAAATTAATTTTAATTGAAAAATGTTTGCCTTTAGTTTAATGTTACCTCCATAAGCATAACCTAAAGAAGGAAGGAAAAAATAAAAGAAAAAATCAGCATTTAAATATTGATTGTAACTACTCTAGGACTAACCCTAACTGTCTTAACTAAAAATCATTATATGATTTATGCTGCAAGATAGAAAACAAACAGTGGAATGACTGTTAAGAGAATTTACTTACCTAGCATTTTCCAACATAATAATGTGATCATATTTCATCCAAGGACTATGCTTCTTTGTAACTTTGCCGTCATGCCTGCTGTTGGCGGTGTATGTGTGCATTTGTTTGGGGGTAAGGGGGAGGGATTGATGTGGGAGGTACACTGTTGTCTTCTGCTTTTGTACTCCAAAATCTGGCTATGGCATATATATATATATATATATATATATATATATATATATATATATATATATATATATATATATATATATTTATATATATATACACACACACACACACACATACATACATACACACACACACACACACACAGGGTGGGCGATTTATATGGATACACCTAGATTGTAACGCGGTGGGAGTTGGGGTCGGACACATTTGCGGTGAAGAGTGGACTGATACCTTAGCGGAGCTAGTCTCCTTTAAAGAAACCGCGCCCACACGGAGAGTGCGCGACTTACGAGGCATACCAAACTAAACTGAAACACTAACGAATGAATACAACGAACCACAGCGACTTTGAAGGAAAATACATTTATGTAAAATAAGAATTCTGAAAATAATACAAGGTACAGAGAAACACAGCAGAGACTAAAGTAAACAAGATATACAAAACCACAACGACCAAATACGCCAGACCACTAATACTTATACCCGGGGAAAAACCATCTGGAACTCAAAAACGCAGAAGCTTAGACTAAGAAGACACGAACGCTAAGACAGACGGAGTTAGACAACGTAACAGATCACAAAGCAAACACCAGGAATAAACTAAGAATGAACATGGAATGCACTACTAGGAGTAACTAAAGCTAAAACATACAACAGACAAGGAGACTAAACTAACCAAATACAAATACTTACAAGGCTTTTACACACAAAACTAGGGCTAACAATTAGAGTAACAAGAACTAAACCACCAGGTCACAAACACACACAATAACCCACAATGAGAACACAGAAAACCAGGAACTAAATACCAGAACAATAGGCCCTTTTCACAACAAAACGGAAATACGTCACCGCCGGGTAAAACAAGTTCCGGTACTCGCAGAAGATAGTTGTTGTCAATTCACCTCAGCATGGAGCGTGTGTTTACTTCATCCCTGTCGTCGCTGCCGAGACTGAATTTTAAATACGTTTCCAGTATCGTTGGAGAACATTCAACAACAAGCGGTTCCAAGTTAAATAGAGGCTACAAATTGTTTGTAGAATAATTTATTCACTTATACCAGGGTAAGCTAACACCAGCTAGCACTAGCTAGGTAACTAACTATTATTTAAGGTATAGGTAGTTCCATTAGTCATCCTACGGAGTGGTAAAACAGTCTATATTATTATTATATATATTATAATATTACAAATGATACTGACAGCTTTAGTTAACAATATCTAGCTAGGTTAAGCTGGGCGTACACTGTGCGATTTTTGGCCCATTTTCAGCCGATTTTTCACTCGTGCGACTGTTTTTGCGATCGGGCCGAGTTTCGGCTTAATCGCGTGTCGTGCATCGTATAGTTTACACAGGTAAACGAGGAGCGATTCACACCTCAGACCAACTCCCGATCAGAAATCGCAGCGTCGCAAGAATATCAAACATATTCAAGAGGGGAGGTTGATAACACCTCAAAATGTCTCACCCCCCTACACTTATCCTTTTCTGTTTATTTAATGTTATGCTTCCCCTTATCTGTTCACCACCTGTTTTATTGTCACCCACTCACACACAGAAATTAACAGAACTTACATTAACAATAACACTTTGATGCCTACATTAAAATTCCTATCCTGGAACATCCGGGGAGTCGGCTCACAGGCAAAAAAAACAAAAATATTAAATCACATTTCCAAACTAGCAGACATTTGCTTATTGCAAGAAACTCATCTATCCCCATCTGACAAAAACGCACTACACTTTAAACATTTTCACCAACCATTTTCAGCTACATACAACAGTAAACAAAGAGGAGTCTCCATAATAATTAAAAAAAATATCTCATTCACTCATAATACAACCATTGCAGACTCTGAAGGTCGCTATATTATTATCAACATAACAATTAACAATCAACCTCTAACAATATGCAACTTATATGGACCCAATATAGATAATCCAGATTTCTTCCATACCATCTTTACTACCTTAACCACAACTTTCGACCTACCTATTATTATAGGAGGAGACTTCAACTCCGTTATCAACCCACCTATTGACAGAAGTAACACTAACAACCGCATCTCACAGTCAACCGTTACCATAAACCAATTCATGAGTGATTTTGGTCTTTGTGATGGCTGGCGATTACAACACCCATCAGCAAGAGAATTCACATTTTACTCACCAGTTCACAAATCTTACAGCCGCATTGATTATTTTCTTTTTAGTAATTCACTTCTACCCAACATTACAAACACACAAATACATCCTATTATCATCAGCGATCATGCCCCAGTCACTTTTACACTACTCCTTGACAAACCAAACCCTAAGAACAGATGGCGTTTCAACACTTCCCTACTCAATGATACTCAGTTTAATACCCTTATTAAAAGAGAGTGGGCATCCTATCTGGAAATGAATGACTCTCCAAATTCATCCCCATCAATTCTCTGGCAAGCAGGAAAAGCTGTACTAAGAGGTGTAACAATTTCGTATTCCTCTTATAAAAAGAAAAAAGAGGCCAAACATGAAACAGAACTAGAACATAAAATAAAACAACTTGAAACATTACATGCAAACAACCCTCAAGATGAATTTGAAAACGAAATAAGAAAATACAAAATGGAATTAAATGAAATTATTAATAAAAAAACACAATTTAAAATCCAACAACTCCGTCAAGAACAGTTCCACCATAATAACAAATCAGGTAAATATCTAGCTAATAAAATCAAACAAAATAAAGAAAGATTTACAATAGCCTCTATAAAAGACTCAACAGGGAGGCCAACCCAATCACCAGAACATATAAACAATATCTTCAGAACCTTTTATACAAATTTATATTCATCAACAAAAGAAAACAAACAAGAACATATACACTCCTTTCTAGATAATATCCACTTGCCACACCTTAACCAAGCCCAAATGAATTCACTTGAAATACCAATATCAGAAAAAGAACTTTTAACATCCCTCATGAACATGCCCAATAATAAGTCACCCGGGCCAGATGGCTTCCCTGCTGAGTTCTATAAACATTTTTGGACCATACTCAACCCTTTATTTCAGAGATTAGTCTTAGAAATAAAACAATGCTCAATAATCCCGGACCACATGAACAGTGCTTCAATCTCACTCATTCTGAAACCAAATAAAGACCCAACTCTACCATCTAGCTACCGACCTATATCTCTCCTAAATGTCGATCTTAAAATTATTACAAAAACCCTCGCACACAGACTTGACAAAATTATCCCATCCATAATTCACCCTGATCAAACCGGATTCATAAAAGGCAGACATTCATCAAATAATACACGCAGACTTTTCAATCTAATTGACTACTCAATACAACAAAAACTAGAAACAATCATCGTCAGCTTAGACGCAGAAAAAGCATTTGACAAAGTAAATTGGTCCTTCCTCATATCTACTTTACAGAAATTTGGATTTGGAGAGTTATTCATTGACTGGGTTAAAATTCTTTACACTTCACCAACAGCCACGGTAACTACTAATGGATTAATATCACAAAGATTCACATTACACAGGGGATGTAGACAAGGATGCCCACTCTCTCCATATCTATTTACTATCTTTATAGAACCACTTGCAGCAGCCATACGGCAAAATAATTCAATAATCGGTATCCAAACAAACAATACTCATCATAAAATCTCTCTGTATGCAGATGATATTTTACTATTTTTACAGAAGCCCCACAGCTCACTAAGTGAAACTATTCACCTCATAGAAATCTTTTCTAATATATCTGACTACTCAATCAATTGGCAAAAATCATCCATTCTACCAATATGCAATAATAGCTGGGATATGACAACTAACCCACCCCCAATCCCCATCTGCACATCTCATATCACTTATCTGGGTGTTAACATTTCCTCCAAACTGTCTGAGTTATTTACTCTCAATTACACCCCATTACTCAAAACCATAACAGACAATATCCATCGATGGATGAATCTTCCATTATCTCTTATTGGTCGAATAGCTACAGTTAAAATGTCTATCCTCCCTAAGGTCAATTACCTTTTTTCCATGATACCCACTCACCCAACAACTTCCTGGTTTAATTCACTCGACTCAATAATCATCAAATTTTATTGGAAAAATAAACCACCAAGAATCAAACTAAACACACTTCAACAACCAAAAACACAAGGTGGACTTAACGCCCCAAATTTTTATCAATACTTTCTTTCCAATCAATTGCAATTTATATTTAAATGGATTCACCCGTACCAATCAGACAATATTCTCCTAGACTCTGAACAAGCCCACAGTCGCAATATTCCACTCTCAGATCTTCCATTCCTCAGCCAATCAGCTAAATCACTGCCCTGTTTCAAGTCTTTAACAATATCATCTGCTCTGTCAGCCTGGTGGAAATTCCATAAAATTACTAAGTCCCCCTTATCCCCATCTAAATTAACCCCTATTTGGAACAACCCTGACATTTTAAGCAACCAAAAGACACTACACTTCCATACATGGTCAAGCAAGGGTATAACGCACCTACAACATATTCTCCACAATAACACCATAGTCCCATTTAGCAGTTTAATCCAGGGGTATGGCATCAAGAGTAATCAATTCCTTCAATATTTACAAGTTAAATCAGCCATACAAGCAGGGTACAATAAATTAACTATAAACATAAACCATCCACCTTTAATATCTGCATTAATGAACCTAACTCCCAAAAAATTACTATCTAAAATATACAAAACAATTTCCAAAGCCGATAACTCTCTCTACATCCCCACATCCAAATGGGAAGTGGACCTATTGATCACCCCCGATGCCGACTTCTGGACCCAGATATGCAAAAATATTTACAGTATGTCTAATAACTCAAACTTACAATTATTACAATTCAAATTCCTTCACAGAATATACTATACTAATGAGAGATTATCAAAAATGGGATTCACTACTAACATCTGTACTAATTGCTCTCAAAATACCCCTGACACATACATCCACGCTTTCTGGCATTGTACACCCATTCAACAGTTCTGGGAAAAAATTATAAAATCCCTATCAGTCATCTTTGATTCCCACATCCCACTATCCCCATCCCTCTGCTTACTGAATGACGTAGCCAACACTAATCTTAATAGCACTAATACGAAAATGCTTCTTATAGCTTTAACCATCGCCAAGAAAACAATCCTCATGAACTGGAAAACAAGACATAAAACCGACATCTCACTCTGGAAAAATCTTCTTCTGGACTATATTACTCTTGATAATACACCCGCTTCTAATACACACACAGATACAGATTCTCTGTCCATATGGGTTTCAACACTAACTTCTCTTCTGAAATGACATTGTTACCTTAGCCTGTGAGCCTCACACCCCCCCTTACATACAAATACAATACATGTAAACATAAAACATACTAAAGATCTTATATGTATATGTGCACCTGAATGCACACACTAACACAAACGAACACTAAACAGCAAATATTTAACTTATATATCTGCATATATCTCACCTCACCACACCTATACACACATGGGCACATACAATCACACACTCATGGACAAACACAAAAAACTGTAATATTTAAATAATCCCTCCCCCCTTTCCTCCCTTTTTTTTCTCCTTTGTATTATTTTACCCTTTGGTCATATGTTCTTCACCCCAGAGTATTGTTATTGTCATGTTATATGTACAAAAATAAAAAAATAATAAATAGAAAAAAAAAAAAAAAAAAAAAAGAATATCAAACATGTTTGAAATTCAAATCGCTCCTCGTGAGAGTATCGCACTGTTGAAGCAGCTCCACGAGCCGACTCTCCCTGCTATTTAGTCGTAGTTTGAGCTGAAGCGGAGTACATGATTTAAAATATCGTACAGTGTACGCCCGGCTTTAGCAAGCCAAGGGACGTCAGCTATTGATTGTTTGGTTTACATCAGTATCAATAAAGTTCATGACACACACCAAGTTATTACGTGTTATTGTTTATTCAGTGTCCAATATAGTCGACAGCAAAGTGATGGTCAGAGCTGAATGCTACCGAGCAGAGCTGGATGCTAGCGGATCACAACTAGTTTCAGAGCCGTTTCAGTGGAACAGTTGCTGTCGCATTTGAAAGAGCAAACTCTCGACTAGTAGATGTTCGTGGTGTACTGCCAGCCGAGAGCTTGCTCTTTTCTAGCTAGATGCTATCGGATCGGGGCTAGAAGCTATCGGATCGGGGCTAGAAGCTATCGGATCGGGGCTAGAAGCTATCGGATCGGGGCTAGAAGCTATCGGATCACGACTAGAAGCTATCGGATCACGGCTAGAAGCTAGCGAACCGGGGCTAGAAGCTAGCGAACCGGGGCTAGAAGCTAGCGAACCGGGGCTAGATGCTATCGGACCGGGGCTAGATGCTATCGGACCGGGGCTAGATGCTATCGGACCGGGGCTAGATGCTAGCGGACGTACGTGTACTCCCAGCCGAGAGCTTTATCTTTCAAACGCGGACAGCAACTGTTCCACTGAAACCGGCTGGGAACAGTAACAGTACCGGGGACAGTAACAGTACCAACTTTTAGCCGCGAGCTTCCTGCTATGTAGTCTGCAGCAGTGAAATGCTGGCTACACACAAAGATGCTCCATATCACAAAGTTTTCCCCTTCATCCCTCCTAATTGCACAAACCCATCTGCTCGTCGTCAGCCGGAAAACCATAGAAACTGAGATACGACTGTTTTTGCTTCGAGATCGAGCACCCTGGTGCACTGCAAAAGCTCGTTATTGGACTCTGCCATTGTTTAATGTGTAACGGAAGTAACTTTACCCTGCAACGAGAGCTTCCGGAAGAAAAAATGCGGAAGTGTGAAAAGGGCCTATAATGAAACAAACAAGAAACAGGTGAGAAGGCAAATAAAGGCAGGATTAATACAAAGGTGTGGCAGACAGGAGGAGGGCGGAGCCAAGCGTGACATAGATAAAATGGGAATGGTTGGTGATATTAACTTACTGTTTGTGGCACATTAGTTAATGTAACTTTATTCTTTCATGAGTTATTTACAAGTTTCTGACCACTTATACACAGTGTGTGTGAGCACTTTGAACAATGGGTAGCACTTTGAACATTTTTATAAGTGGTCAGAAACTTGTATATAACTCATGAAATAATAAAGATATGTTAACACTAAGCACACCATTGTTTTTCTTGTGAAATTCTCAATATGTTTGATGTGTCACATGACCCTCTTCCCTACTAAAGTTGGATCCAAAATGGCCAACTTCAAAATGGCAGCCATTGTCACCACCAATCTTGAAGAGTTTCTCCCTCCCATATAGTAATGTGCCACAAACAGGAAGTTAATATCACCAACCATTCCCATTTTATTTAGGTGTATCAATTGTCGTGGAAATTTTCTGGAAATGGATGAGGACTCAGACGTGGTTAAATGATTAATTTATTACAAAAATATAAATATATATAAATAGGACAAAGACAGATACAAGACAGACACAGACATGAGAGTCTCATTCAAGCATGACAACTCTGAAGACAGGGGGGCAGTCCCCCTGCTTATATACAATCTTAAACACAATTCAGCAGTTCTAACAGCAGGTTATCTTTAGCACAGCATGTTCCAAAACATAAGCGTTAGCAGGCTACATTGTCTCACATGTGTGTATCTCCTAATATGGACTTCCCTAGAGTTAGCGGAAGCAACTGATGTATCAGTTGAACACAGAGAAAGCTGAATGACCCAAGACTAGTAGCCTAGTGACTACCAGTTAACAGAGTGTTCTTACCCTCAGCACTCTCCCTGACCTGGGTCACGTATAGCACACATGCATAATATGAACTAAACATGGTACACTGAATCACACTACTTCATTATTGTAGTCCTTCTGCTTAGTCAGAATGGACATGTCCTAAATCATAAAGTTCATAATGATCTCTTATAATAAATAAACATGATCTAATCAATGATAATTAGTCAATAATCAATTTCTCTCACACCATACACATGGCCCACCCTGTATATTGCAGACTATATGAAGCCATTTTGGTGTCCTTGCATTCTTCTCTCTGTGAATATGCTTCAATCAATTCGATCCATCTAACAGGACCAGTCAGCTACACAGAACAATCATTCAAATCCTCCAGCAGGCCCGTGGGCCTCGTGATTTTGCTGCTGAAACAAGCCCCTTGCTTTTGTGTGCACGGACTCTGTACAGCATGTGTTAAAACACGTGTGTGGAGTACCACACAAATCATGCACCAGGTGACTCTGGTATTGTAGTCTTCATTCAGTGTTTGCCTGGCACGGTATCTGAACATCTAAACTGTACATGACATTTACATACCTGTCAAGTGTCCCGTTTTGGCCGGGACAGTCCCGTATTTTACTTCTCTGTCCCGGCGTCATCCCGTATTTTTATTTTCCCGTATTTGTCCCGTATTTTCAGTTTTCAATTTTAATTTTTTTTTAAAGCATTCATGTGCCGCTCCAAACAGAATTCTGTCACTAGCCTCGCGAGAACTGCCACCCAGAATACTGCAGGTGGAACAACAAATCAGAGATGGATTTAACGAGAGAAGGCAGTCCTGCCAAAAAAGCTAAGCGTACATGTAAGTACCTTGACGAATGGGACAGGGAATTTACTTTCCTAAAGAGGAGCATGAAGGGGCATAGCTACTCATTCTGTAAGATTTCTAGCTGTGATTTTAGTGTCTCTCATGGGGAAAGGAACGATGTCCGTCAGCACGAACAATCTGCCAAGCACAAACTAAAGGCACAGAAATATGCCCAGGAGATGTCCCCATTTGTAGCTAGAAATACCACTAGAAAATTTAATTTTTTTCATTCATTTGTAGTTCAAAACATATTTGGGGTGTTTTTTCTTCACTTTTTGCCACTCCAAAGATGTTTTCGTTTCTCCTACAGCCTCGATTGTAGCTATATGCAAATAACAGATTATGCAAATTAGGCGATTGTCACATACGGGAAATGTCCCGTATTTTTAAATACAACACTTGACAGGTATGCATTTATCGACATGGACAGGTTCTGCATTGTTATAGAAGAAAACACCAGATATTCACAAAATGTGTGATGAATGACAGTTTAGTTCATCGTGCAAAATATATCTAGGGTTAAAAATACAATTAAGCTTTATTTAAAGAATTTAGTGAAGGCAGGTGATTTTTGACCCATAGGATTCATTTAACTATACAGCATCCAGAAAGCTTTACTGAAGTGTTTTGTTGTCTCCCTTAACAAATGATACTAGAACAAAGAAGATACTTCAGACTCCAAGGATACCAAGGAACAGTAAAAGTATCTCTCTCTTGATCTCTCGATTTCTCTCTCTCTCTGTGTGCTGCGTGTATGTATGTGTCTGCACGGTGTGCATGTGTGTGTGTTTTGTTTTGACCCCTTAATGGTCATGATGGGCAAGGGGGCAAGAAAACAGAGTGACTTACTAAGCCTGTAATGAGTTGAAATGTGTGGCATGTCCAGGTTCTTTACAATGTATTTGTTTCTCTTTTAAGTTTTCTCTTCAGGCATTTTGAAGTAATCCTATTTTAGGCATAGTTATCTCACATACAGTCCTGTGCAAAATTCTTAGGCCACCCAAGCAAATTATGTTTATATTCTTTCAAAAATAAAAAGTTTTGCGGTGTGACGAGACAGAGTGCGGTATAAGACACCCAATCCTTCCTGCTCACACTACTCATATAATGTTAGGTTGGGTAGTGTGAGCAGTGTGCCAAAGTGAAAGTTCA
Source organism: Brachyhypopomus gauderio (assembly GCF_052324685.1). NCBI lineage: Eukaryota > Metazoa > Chordata > Actinopteri > Gymnotiformes > Hypopomidae > Brachyhypopomus > Brachyhypopomus gauderio. Next base: position 291,514 of record NW_027506890.1, read on the forward strand.
TCTGAACACTACACCACTGTTTCATCTATAGCACTTACAGTAATTGCATTTCAAGACTTTTGAGCTTCTTTTTGTTAGGCTGAAATATTTTATATATTCCAATGTCAAACATAGAAGAAAGGGTTGAGAATCAAACTTGTATTCTTCCATTTCACAAGATGTCAGCTTTATTTTTTGGAAAATATATGCACAAGATTTGTTACTTTTCACTTTGTTACTATTAGTGTTTATTTGCATTAATCTTTAAGGCATTCATATTTATATATTATAGTGTCTTTATATGTTAAAAATCACTGCCAATTCAAAAGCCTATGTTGTTGGGTGTCCTATGACTTTTGCACAGTAATGTAGTTGGACTGAAAGAGCATGTTTATAAATCCCAAAATAGCTTTGGGCCTACACACATTTTGACATACTGCAGTAATACAGTCCCAGTAGGCCTCATATATAACTAAGTACTGTTCAGTTAGCAGTACCAAGGACTAGAACAAAACATACCAAGGCTTCATTAAACCACTATGCTACCCACACCTGGATCCAACTAGCATACGATCTTAGTCCCCAAATTTAGTTAGGGTAATGAAGTGTTCATTTATTCCTTTAATATTTATCTTTATATATTTATTAATATAGAATGTATGTGTTAAAATATATATATATATATATATATATATATATATATATATATATATATATATATATATATTTACTTACTTATCTCTTAAGGTTCTTTATACATTCATCAATGTTAAGTAAAGCTGCATTGATTACATTTGCATCTGAAATGAGCTATACAACTACAGTAAAATGAAACTTTTTTCAGCTTTAGCAAACAGAGGACTTTAAGTGTTGGGTTTGTTGCTGGTATCTTGGCTTGTTTTCCCTTCTGTGGCCCCCTGAACTTCCGCTCTGCATCTTGCACACCTAAGGAAATGTTTGATCAGCAACGTACCACCAGACAGAGCAAAGGGCTGAGGTGTGAAGTCTGCAAGCTTTTCTCTCTTTCTGACATTGTCATAAGTCTTGCACTTAAATCTAAAAAAGTCAGTTATTCACTGACGTGTTGTTTATTATTGTACATACTAAAGAATATATGAATAACAAGATTAAAACCAACTATTGCAGAATTACTACAATGCTACAGATTTTATGCTACAGCATGAAGTTGGTTTCCTGTTTTCACAGGAAGTGAGAACCAGAACAATAACCTATATTAACTTCTGATTTTAGAAATACAGACAGAGAGCCTTTTCTTCATTTGCAGATATACAAATACTGTGTATTGTGGCCAGTTATGTGGCTAGCCTATATCTGAGAGAGAGAGAGAGAGGGGGGGGTACTTTATTTGATCTCACCCAAACTGCTACGGAACAGAAGATGACTTTGGCCACACTGAGGATCAGGAAGCCCAGTGGCGTCCACGCAGCTGAAACCTCCACCGGAGTAAATGGACACGTGGATGTGGGAACTGTCGTAGCAGGGATGTGGTCTGGAAAGAGAAGATCAGTCTCACGCAAATCAAAACAGCGTTTTTTTTTATTGTAACTGTAACATTATACAGTTCAACCCAGTACCTGCTTAATATGTAATCATTTCACATGTACATTTATGCACAATATCTAATCATTAATGCGCAAATTTAACTCCTCAAAAAATGATGGTGCTGGTCAGTTGTTTGACTCGTTGTGGTCCTTTGACTCAGAAAAAGAAGTCCACCAAGGAGGATAACAAACATTACCTGAAACGTTGAGTGAGACAAATGATTCCACATCTCTGCTGCCGATGTCGGCACCCAGGAAGCACTTATACCATCCAGACTCAAAGAGCTGCACATTACGTAAAACCAGGCTCTCTCGCACACCCAGAGACGCAGGAGAAGAGTTGTTAAAAAATGTCACTTCGTTGCTTTTTCTTTTAATGATAGCAGTCTGGTCTCTGAACCAAACAATGTAGCGATACTTGTTGTTTTGATTCCTAGCTGTGCAGGGCAGTTCAATGTCATCACTGTGGCGGACCTGGACATGGGTCGTGCTCACCAGCATCCAACCAAGCAAAGAAAGCACAAAGATCCATGCTGGAATAATAACAAAACCTATGTGGATGAATATGAAACCATGTGTTGTGTAGGGGAGATAATACAGATGGTAATATTAATGTATTGTATCCAAAGAAATACTGAGTCTAAAAGCAACGTTATCAAAAATAACAGCGGCTGCAATACATCAGTATGTATAAATATTTTCCTAAGAAAACAACATGAGGACCTAAGTTTTAAAACTCTTTAGAGCCGAGAACCCAGAATCTGTTAGACTTGCCCTCTTAGTTTCAGAATGACATCCCTCACAATACACATGAAATTAGCAAGCACTTCTAAAAAGAGCTTATGGGTAGTTGTGGCCATGAAATTACAAAACAAAATGACCGTTTCCAACTTTCCAACAGAAAATGAGGAAGGGAAAGAAACTAAAGCATAATGTTATTGTCTCATCTCTCCCAAACGTAGGTATTCGGGAGGAATATGATTGCAAGAACAGGTCTCTCTTGTAAATGAGACGCCAAGTTTCAATGGGACAACCTGTATAAATAAAGGTCTAATAATAATAATAATAATAAAAAGAACAACTACAGTGAAGGTATAGTAGGCCTATCAATATCAACAAACTAAATATATTTTCGATGCTTCCATTTGATGCTGCTAGATTTAGTCAGTAATGTTTCACACATAGGCCTATATAATTTTGGATATCATATGGTTTGACTAGCATAGTTACATTTTTAAATTATACACTACATGTTGAGATTTGAGTATAGGCATATTAAAAGTATAATAAGGGTCTATGTAACAAAAAAAGATATTTCATTTAACTTACCCAGTACTCTCTCATGCATTCTGAACGTTCCTGAAATAATTTCACTCATGATTTCGCTGTCACATTTAGGTAGACGGACACTTTGGTATTTAACTTAAAGCCACTTGCTGGTGGTCTCTTAAAAGAGAGATTCTCTTGTGTAGGATGAATAATTTAGACAGTATGTAACCCCACAGCGCCCTCTAGGGTATTACTGCAATGAACCGTTCAGAAGAATTTTCCAGAATTCTCGTGAAGTACTTCACATACAGTAGGATCAATTCTACTGATAAATTCATTGTTCATATAATTTCCGCAAATCAATCAATCAAATTTTATTTATATAGCGCTTTTTACAACAGTTGTTGTCACAAAGCAGCTTTACAAGTGAGTCCTAGCCCCCATGAGCAAGCCAAGGGCGACAGTGGCAAGGAAAAACTCCCTAAGGGCATGAAGAAGAAACCTTGAGAGGAACCAAGACTCAGGGGGGGAACCCATCCTCCTCTGGCCGACGCCCGTCACCATGCCAATGACAACAATTTAGACATGTAAGGGATAATGCCCATTTTGGTGTAGGCATATCCGTTTAGGCAGAAGGTGGCCAGCCCAGGATGGATGTCTGGAAAAGGCTTGTCTCTCCTCATCTCAGTGTTCCTCGAGTAGGCGGGGCAGACATGTGGAGAAAATAAAACAAGGAAAATTAGCTCTGTATAAGGACATATACAGGACAGATGAGATTATAAACATTTCTGGAGTGTGGCAGCAACTCTGGCTTTAAGTTAAATTATTACAGCCTAGCTAAAAAGGCAGAACCAGAAGGTAACATAGGCTTGGGGGCATTCTGAGACATTGGCATCCATCCACTGCACTGTCAACAAACTTGAGTGAACACAAGCAATAACAGGATGACAGCACCAGTGCCACAGTCTACCATAAAACCCTTCGCCTATGAACCCCTGGATCTCTACCTTTATCTAAGGGGGGGGTATTAATTATCAAATGCTAAACTAAATAAGTGGGTTTTTAACCTAGACTTAAAAGATTGTTACTGTGTCAGAGTCCCGGACGCATTTTGGAAGGTTGTTCCAAAGCTGGGGGGCCTTATGAGAAAAGGGTCTTCCCCCTGCTGTTACCTTGTTAATTTTTGGAACTAATAAAAGGCCAGCACTCTGTGATCTTATGGCGCATTTCCACTAGGGCCTGCTTGGCGCGGTACGGTTCGATTCGCGACGGTTTGTGAGTGTTTCCATTAGTACCAGGTCCCGGTTAGCCGGTACTTTCGGGTACTATTTTCGTACCTGCTCGCTCGAGGTTCTAACCGTTCCGAAGCGGTACAGTTCTGTGATGTGGAGGAACAGCATGACACTGATTGGCCAGGGAGTGTCGTCACAGGTTGCGTCAGGAGAGCGACTCCTCCGCTATGCTATGGACTCCTCAGCCATTTTTAAAACCCAAGGAGCGAAGTCTGTTCCCTGGTCAAACGCCGAGGTACAAACCTTTCTGTTAATAATCAGCGATCAAAAAATCCAGGGCGAACTGGACGGGGCCACTAGAAATGTAAAGGTTTTTAGCGAGGTTTCCGCGCTAATGGCCACTCATGGCTACCAGCGGTCCATTCAGCAGTGCCGGTCGGTCCAAGCTAAAAAAGCTTAACGCGATTACCGGGCGGTGAAGGACCATAACGGACGCAGCGGAGCAAACCGCAAAGACTGGAAATGGTTCCAGCAAATGGATGCCATATACGGTCACCAGCCAGCCAGTAACGGAAGAGAAAACGTGCTGGACAATGTCGGTGCTGGAGGCCACGGAGAATGGTGAGTGTATTGTGATTTCACAGTTTTACTACTAGGCTCGTAAAAGATGTAATATGAACGTAATATGAACGCATCTATTGTAAACGCAGGAATTTAGAGCTGTGTTTGTAGTTAATGTTACCACCACAGTCACTACTGTACAATAGCTAGCTCTTAGCCTTGCTAGTTGCTAGTTAGCTGTAGCCATAAACACAGCATGAGCAGCGATGACGTGCTACACATTTTGTGCAGTTACGCTATATTGTTGTTGCTTTCACGTGAATGCTTGTGTTTAATATTTGTTATTTTTTACGTTCAAGATTCCCCTTCCACTGACGAGGCGAGGGGAGTTGGCGGAAAATGTTTCCTTCAACCGGGCTTTCCTCGGGGTGCTTGGCGAACTTGTGAACACCATGCGAGACAGACGCCAGTAAAAGCACACAAAATGTTGCTTGTAGTACTATAAATATTTATTTCATATAAAGCTATACGTATATATTTGCTTTTTGCACTTTTTTTAACTATAACTGTATTATTTACATATGTTGTACTTTAAATATCTATATTTCATAATAAAGTTTGATTTCATTTGATTGTATGACTGATGCTTTTTATGCAGGGTGTGTTCAGCCTGTTTGAGTAATACCAAATTATTATCAATAATTAGAGCAACCACATACAATAATGAAGATAAAGATAAATAAGATACAATAATGCTATGTGTTAAGGGGCATCGACCGGTGTTGTGGTCGCATACAAATGATGTCACGACACTACAACCCGCGCGCCAACAGCGACTCCACCCACATTGGGGTGGTTCATCATTGTAATGGAAACACAACGCGACCGTTCCTTTGCGAATCGACCCGTATCGAACCGTACCGCGCCAAGCAGGCCCTAGTGGAAATGCGCCATTAGTAGACGTGGGGGTTCATAATAGGAAATAAGTTCCTGGAGGTATTCAGGAGCAAGCCCGTGCAGTGCTTTATAAGTCAATAAAAGAATTTTAAAATCAATACGGAATTTAACTGGGAGCCAATGCAGGGCTGACTGGTTTGATATGATGAAATTTTCTAGTTCTAGTCAGAACTCTGGCTGCAGCATTTTGAACTATTTGAAGTTTATTTAGATTCCTATTTGAACATCCTGACAGTAGTGAGTTACAGAAGTCTAATCTGGAGCTAACAAAGGCATGCACCAATTTTTCTGCATCATCCTGTGATAATGCATTTCTTAACTTGGCAATGTTGTGGAGATGTAGAAAAGCTATCCTAGTAGTATTATCTATGTATAGATCGGAGTCGAGTATGACGCCTAGGTTTTTGGCTACTGCAGGTGTAATGGGGTAGTCTGCGAGATTAAGCATTAGATCTGGATTTTTCTGTCTTGCGGCCTTGGGGCCCAGGAGGAGAACTTCTGTTTTGTCCTCATTAAGTTAAAGGAAGTTTAGAGACATCCAGCATTAAATATCTCTTACACATGCCTCAATTTATCCTAAACTGAGTTTGTCATCAGGTTTGGCTGATATGTAAAGTTGAGTGTCATCTGCATAGCAGTGAAAATTGACAAAGCAAAGCAGGATTAGATTTGTTGTAGCACTTCACATGACACATTAACAATCACATTCACTATCTCAGAATCAGTCTAAAAAAAAGAGCAAGTACAAATGCAAATTTTACTTATAGCCTGTATCTCTTCAAATCAAATTGTTAGTTTTTAATGTTAACTGCAAAGTGGCTAAATATCACGTTTGTCTCTCACTTATGTAATCTATTTGCTGTATTTTTGTGTTAGGTTCAGTTCCATTGATTTGATAAGTGTTGGCAGGGTTCGGCTGTATTGTGGATATGTGTTTTTGGTTAATTTATTTTAGATTAATAAATATGTTTGTGCATACTCTGATGAATAACTTATGTCTCAAGCATGGAGTGCATGAAAACCTACTGCTCGGTTTATCTCGTACTTTTCTCGGCTAAAATGAAACGTGCAGCAAAGACTGCAAGGCCCAGAATGTGTGAAATGACTCAGCCAAGTAAAGGGACATTCACTGGCCTGATGAGGGCGCTGTAGCACAGCCTTTCACAACTTTCACAACATTCACTGGCCTGATGAGGGCGCTGTAGCACAGCCTTTCACAACTTTGCGATTTTCTCCCACAGCGTACCATAATGCACAGAGACAAAATTACTCTTCCAAACGAAAAGGGTCAAATAGAACATTAAGCACTGCCCACTTACATTTTTACACATTTACTTCATATGCTAAACTTACTTGTAATAACCAGGGGTGCGTTTCCCCTGAACGATCTTAGAGATTTACGAACAACTTTAAGAACGACGTAACTTTAAGAACGCCAATTTTACGAGTGATTCCCAAAAGTCTTATTAGACTCCCAATTTACGAACGAGTTCTAAGTAGTTCTTTGTTGACTCCACATCTGCATCTGCAATGGAAAGGCTCCGCTAGTTGAAAACCGAACCACCGATTTACATATTTTTTTATTATTATTATACCATAAAATATAATTGGGAAAATAAATAAGTAATAAATAATTACTTTACACTTTCAATTAGTAGGCTATCCATCGCATACCAATAAATGCGCACACATTTCATGCATCAGTACAGAAGCACTGCAAACCGCATCCAGAGACCGTATATACGGTCTCTGACCGCACCACAAACGGGATTTTTCTAAGGATGAACTCACCCCAAAACTGGGAGAAGTTGAAAAATATCTACAGACAAAAGTTGAAGGACAGGGTTAGGGTTGAAAATTCTTTACAGTGATTGTTGTATATATTGTTCAAGTGGTAAGTGAATGTAAAACTTGCACTCCAATGAATGCAAGTTCATAGAAGTCTATATTATGTTTACAACATGTAATAAACACAAACACACATCACTATACGAAATAATTGTTTTTATATAAGCATATGCACTAATGCTGTGCATTAACCAGCGCTAGTTTCTAAAGGGAAATTAGCGGCCTCTACCGTATTTGAAGTAGAACTGCACGTGAGCTTCGAGTTAAGAAGTAGCCTACCCAGTGAGTTACGAATGCTCTTAGGTGTTCCCTTAATGTTTGATCAGTATAAATGCACACCTTTTCGATAATTTACTTGTTAAGGTTTCTGAAATCATTCCCCTCACAAATTAGTTTTTGGCAATATGTATTGTGATTACACTGGCACTTCAGTGTATTTTTCTCTAAGTATGAATTTTTTTACAAAGGCAAAACCACTTAAAAGAATCAGAAACACAGCTGCGACGAAGATTAAAATAGTACTCTTTACAAAGTTGTTCAACGGCGCTTCCATTGTCTGCACGGCGCTATAAACGTCCGCATTTTGGCAACCTATAGACAGGAAAAGTTCATGAGTAGTCTAAAAATGTCTCTTCACCCAGATAACAAGATAACACACAGCAAATATCAGGAAAAAAGTCCGAAGTTATACGTTTTATGACATGGTAACACCTGAACTGGGTGTCATAGATCGTTTCTTACCTTGTGGACGGCTGTAATCGCTTTTCAGAATACGATGTCCTACATGCGGCCACAAGGAGCACCTGTAGGTCTCACACACTTCTGCTACTGAGTCTTGCGGAATCAGCAAGGAGAAATCATCTCCGATTTGGTATGAGAGATTTGCGGGTTTATAAAGTATTGTGCTGTTTTTACGGATATCTTTCATGACCAACCCAACCAGAGAGTCAGACGAGGTTATTACCTGGACAACGCAAAATACAACGGGGAATTAGTGGACCTTGTGCTTTTGTATGGTAGTAATGACTAATGTGCAGTATACCGACCTTATACCAGATTATTTTAAGATACTGAACATTGTTTTCTGTCCGTACTTGACAGGGGATTTGTTCAGACGCTGATAACTCGGTTACTGGTAACACGAAGAGGAGTACTGATGCGATAAAAACAAAACATTGGTTAAGGTATCAAAGATGACTTCATTAACAAGGTGTCAAACATGACTTAATTCACGTTTAAAAAAGGGATTTTGTGTGGCAGGCCTGAACACAGGCGTGAAATACGCATTTTTAGGTTATACGAAAGTTTGTCGATTTATACTATAACATATAGGCCTATTATCTATAAATCTATAATATATTCTTAAAGAGTGCTTCATTTGTAGTGAATAAGCATACTTACTTAAATATTGCCGCATTTTTTATGTTTTCTTGATTTATGGAATGGTTAAAGAGAAAGTGAAACTGGAATGATGGTTGGTTGAGTCGCACTTCCGAGTCGCACGTTGATATTTTGAAAAAAAAAAACCCCGGATTTGTGAAATAGGACGTGTTGAAGTTTCATACATGTTGTTGTAATGATAGATCTAAACTATTTGAATGTGGCCTTTGGTAGATTTTACAGCTGGAAACTACGTTAGAAACAAATGTCTCCATTTAAGCTATCGATTGTTCATTCAAATGGTTACTACGTATGCCTAAATCATATTACACCTCCAATTTATTAAGCATGTATTTTGAAGTATTCGCACCATAATTTCTATAGAATTTCTTAATGTGTTGTCCTTACACAACTAGTACACAAATGAACTTAATGCCTTTAAACACGCAGTTCTAGCATTTAACCACAAGGGGGAGATAGATTACTATACGTCCAGCAAAGTTGTCTTCACTTGAGTAGTAGGCTACTCAATAAAATATACATTAGAGATGACAGAATCCAATGTTAAATGTACAAGTTGTTCAAGCACAGAGTAGGATTGGTATATAAATGCTTTCTAGAAGAGTACACCTTGTTGAATATACAATCACACAGCATTTGGTGACTCAAAAGGGCAAAATCAAATGCATTGACAACATGTATGATGTTTATAGTTCTCTACCTGATTCACTTCTGTAAGTGAAAACGTTTTGGGTTTTGGGTCACCTGGTCACCTGCTCTGTTCTCAAACCTGTTCGCATACATTTGGTACATTAGTATTTGCAATCTGATAGATGAAAGATATTTTACAGAAAGAGCTTCCTGTGTTTTACAGTTCCCCCTCTTTATATCTCTTACCCCTGACCTGTCCCCCCCCCCCCCCCCCACCCCACTCGCACCATCGCTCTGTCACTCTCTGAAGTGCTTGGTTTCCTCTGAGGCCCATTTGTAGGTCACAAATGGTTGAAGCATACAGCCGTAAACCTGTGTTTCCTCGGCAGTAAATCACACTCCTGTTGGAGTGGCCCACTGTGGGCTCACAGTCTCGCCGGTGGAACCCTCTCTTCTCCTTAACTGAAGTCCACTCCCCTGTGTTTAACTCCCATCCATCCTGTTGTTCTTCTTCCAGGGGATCCCCTCTCCTCTCCGCCTCTTCCCTCATTGTCCGGGCGAGAGGCCTGGATGTTTTGCGCGTGTCACTCTTGTTGACAGAGGAGCGGGGAGTGAGAGTTATTAATAGGAGGCAGAGTAGATGGAAAGAGGAAGAAAGAGAGGACCGTGATCACTCCATCTGGATCAAACAATGCCTGCACCCTTCAGGATGGAGCGACACAATGGAGAGGAGGATGACATCGAGGGGGGGCAAAAAGAGAGAGAGAGAGAGAGAGAGAGAGAGAGAGAGAGAGAGAGAGAGAGAGAGGGGTACTGAAGGACAGTCACCTCACCAAAGACATTCTTTAAAAGTAGTTTTAGTCTTTTGGACATTTAATGAAGAAATAGCAACACACTGTAAATCAGCAGGACAAGGATCGTAGGTGATTCCATGTGAATGATAACAATATTTACCAATTAGTAGCAGCTAGTCAAGCTGTTATAACAGACATTATTATAAAGCTGCAGTGCTCATCAAGTTAGCATTACAATTACTTGGCATTTTATGCATGGATTCTTTTTATTCTGAGCACTAATCAGAGTCCATGCATTTACAAATCACCAAGAAGCTTCCACATCTGTTCATGTGTGTGACATATATACATATATCTAATTAATTGATTGAGCTCAAAATGTATTCCTGGCTTTGGCATTGCTCATTGTTGTGTGTAACAAACATTTGGTCCGTGTCACTACATGTGTCATTATTAACACAAACACACACACACACACATATCTATATATATATATATATATATATATATATATATATATATATATATATATATATATATATATATATATATATATATATATATATATATATAAATAATTGATGATGAATTAACATATACATATATATACCCTATATATACTGTATATAGTGTGTGTGAGTGGTGTGGAGATTACTATCCTTGGGTGTGGGAGTGTGTATAGCTGAAACATAGTAATGGGTTCTGTGAATTTTTGGGTGTATCGGTCACTGAGTTTTCAGCGAAGTCTGTGAATGTAAAAGAGGTGCACAGCCATGTGAGAATAGTGGGAGGTGTGATTGTGTGTGTGTGTGTGTGTGTGCACGTGTATGTGTGTGTGTGTGTGCGTATGCATGCATGTTGTGCAGTATGTCCCTGAGGTTGTTAGTAGGCTCAGCTGTGTGTGTGTGTATGTTTGTGTGTGTGTGTGTGTGTGTGTGTGTGTGTGTGTGTGTGTGAGGGCCTATGTTTCTGTCAGCGAGCTTGTTCAGAGTGCTCTCTCTGGCCCTTGATTGAGGATATCCTCTGGATGATCGTTCCTTCTGCACACACACATAGAGGAACGCCCTGCACAGTTCCTACAGCGTGTTCACACAACCCTTGCGCAGCTGGGAGACTTTCCCATGTGAAAACATAGTAACTAAAACACACACACACTCACACAGAACCACTATGAGTGATGCAATGTAGGAATACATAATGGTAAAGTGAGGCATAATCATTTTCATATTTTCAGGTGTTGTGTTAAAATTTTGGTGAGCAATTAGAATCCTTATGATTGTGTGTTTATAATCATTAGCATAATAATATTCTACTGGAGTTTGTGCATACATGTATGTGTGTGTGTGCATATATAGTTGTAAGACATATGCCAAGTTTATACTGCAGACTGTTTATAGTGACCTAGTTGTGTTTGTGTATACTTTGGAGGAAGCTATGATGCTTACTGAATAGATGAAAGGTCACGATCATGATGATGATGATGATGATGATGGCTGTTCTTCTTTCCCCCACCCTCCTGGTGCATGTCTCAATTGTTCGATTGTTTTCTTTCGGAAGCTTTGTCCGCACGATACTGTAATGGACACTTCACCTCGGGGTCGTAACTGCATGTGCTTTATGTCTGGGTGGGTCGTGTCTCCACGCCGACAGTTTTCGGAGCCGATCACGCCGCAGCGTTTGCATTGTCCCGCAATTCCCAACTCAGGGAATTCCTCTCCGACTTCCCCACTCCTCAACATACATCACAAACAATGTGTGTGTGTGTGTGTGTGTACGTGTGTGCATGTGTGTGTGTGTGTGAGAGAGAGTGTGTGTACGTGTGTGCATGTGTGTGTGTGTGAGAGAGAGTGTGTGCTTGTGTGTGTGTGTGTGTGTGTGTGTGTGTGTGTGTGTGTGTGTGTGTGTGTGTGTGTGTGTGTGTGTGTGCGTGTGTGTGTGTGAGAGAGAGTGTGTGCTTGTGTGTGTGTCTGTGTGTGTGTGCGTGTGTGTGAGGGAGAGTGTGTGCTTGTGTGTGTGTGTGTGTGTGTGTGTGTGTGTGTGTGTGTGTGTGTGTGTGTGTGTGTGTGTGTGTGTGAGAGAGAGAGAGAGAGAGTGTGTGCTTGTGTGTGTGTGAGAGAGAGAGAGAGAGCGTGTGAGCAAGTCTGTGGTGACAAAGTCTAGCATTTCATCCTCCATAACCCTTTCAGCATGTGTTGCTGAGTTGTTACAGAGGTACAGCATGTGTTGGTGAGTTGTTACAGAGGTACAGCATGTGTTGGTGAGTTGTTACAGAGGTACAGCATGTGTTGGTGAGTTGTTACAGAGGTACAGCATGTGTTGCTGAGTTGTTACAGAGGTACAGCATGTGTTGGTGAGTTGTTACAAAGGTACGTGTGTTGGTGAGTTGTTACAGAGGTACAGCATGTGTTGGTGAGTTGTTACAGAGGTACAGCATGTGTTGGTGAGTTGTTACAGAGGTACAGCATGTGTTGGTGAGTTGTTACAAAGGTACGTGTGTTGGTGAGTTGTTACAGAGGTACAGCATGTGTTGGTGAGTTGTTACAGAGGTACAGCATGTGTTGGTGAGTTGTTACAAAGGTACGTGTGTTGGTGAGTTGTTACAAAGGTACGTGTGTTGGTGAGTTGTTACAAAGGTACATGTGTTGCTGAGTTGTTACAAAGGTACATGTGTTGGTGAGTTGTTACAGAGGTACAGCATGTGTTGGTGAGTTGTTACAGAGGTACAGCATGTGTTGGTGAGTATGTGTAGGCGTGTGTGTTTCTTGCATTGGAAGGATGCGATAAAAAAAATTATTTCATAGTACAATTATTCCATAATCTCAGCACCAAATACATCACCATCAGACATACATCACCATCAGACATACATCACCATCAGACATAGATCAGACCCACAAATCGCCCAGTAAACGTGTCTTGCTTTAAATAACAGTTCTCTTCCTCCAAAACAGGGAAGCGGGCAGCTCTCCAGGGAATGAGGTTCAATTCTATCCCCATACCGGAAATGCAGATGACATATAGGGGGCGCTAACCATTGACTGGCCACGGGGCCTCCTGGATTCTGACAATATAAGCACAGGAAGTTTGGTCCAAGCACACAAAAGTATGGCTGTGAACCTATTACTTTTTGTTACCCAGGAACTTTCAATTCCAATAAGATGCTGTAAATTTCACTCCTAATGCTTAGTCAAAAAGGTGAGTTAAACACACAATTTTCTATTAGAAGCAAAAACAATTTCCTTGCATCCTCTGGAGTAAAATATTTGCATAGTTGCTTTGCAGAGCTAGACAAGATGTTGGACTGTGGCACATGTTGGCACATGTTCCTGTTACATGTAATGTGGATATTTAGTGGGTGATGTCTGCACTGAAAAGGTCTGTGTACATACTTTAATAAATAGCTTTCAGGAATCCTGGAAGTCTTATAGCTTCCAGGAATGCAGTTGGTTCCTAATAGTTTGTCTTCCTAATTTGTCTTACAGTACATGTGCTCTCTTAATACTTATAGATCATTACTTTATAAGAAATTTGAGATGGAGGCAAGGTGATTGAGGTGATGGAGGTGAATGGATCTGAATTCCCCAACAAGCTCTGTCCCCTTCTCTCCGTTCATTCGTCTCTGTCTATGTCGTTGACATGCCTGTTGAATTTGTTGGGAAGAAAAGGATGCTTTCTCTCTCTTTCTTTTTTTTCTCTTTCATTCATTTGCCCCGGTTTGGCTTCTGGGAGCTATCCATCTGCTAGGCTGCCGGATGATGTCAGGACCGGAGCTGACCCACAGTAAGGTGGTGGTCGGGGGGGTGGGGTGGGGGGGGTCGCAGGGAGACGTCCGTGGTGGGGTTGGACACGCATGTTTTGCTTTCCTGTGTGTCTCAGACATCTTCCTGCAGAACAGATGCCTCAGGGAGCCATCTCAGATCAGATGCCTGGGCCAGCAGTACACACACACATACCCCAACACTTACCCCTTCAAACACACACACACACACACACCCCTTCAAACACACACACACACACACACACACACACACACACACACACACACACACACACACACCCCTTCAAACACACACACACTCACACTCACTCACCCCTTCAAACACACACACACACACTCACACTCACTCACCCCTTCAAACACACACACACGTACACACCAACACTTGCCCACACACACACACACACACACACATACCCCAACACTTACCCCTTCAAACACACACACACACTCACATTCACTCACCCCTTCAAACACACACACACATACCCCAACACTTACCCCTTCAAACACACACACACACACTCACCCCTTCAAGCACACACACACATACGCACCAACACTTACCCACACACACACACACACACACCCCCCTTCAAACACACACCAACACTTACCCCTTCAAGCACACACACACACACACCAACACTTACCCCTTCAAACGCACACACACACACACCCCAACACTTACCCCTTCAAACACACACGCACGCACACACACACACACACACACACACACACACACACACTCACTCACCCCTTCAAGCACACACACACACACACACACACACACACACTCACTCACTCCTTCAAACACACACACACACACACACACACTCACCCCTTCTAACACACAATCACCCCTTCAAACACACACACATACACACTCACCCCATCAAACACACACACCCACACACACCAACACTCACCCCTTCAAACACACACACACTCACTCACCCCTTCTAACACACACTCACCCTTTCTAACACACACGCACACACACACTCACCCCTTCAGACACCCACTCACACACACAAACACTTACCCCTTCAAACACACACACGGCAACACTCACCCCTTCAAACACACACACCAACACTCACCTCTTCAAACACACTCACACACATACCCATGCTCACCCCTTCAAACACACATCTAACACACCAACTGGAGAGAAACAGAAAGAGGGAAGACCTTCAGTGGTCTTTTGTGTTAAATAGTAATGGTGTTTCCATGCGCTCTCAAACACTGGGGACTCTTCCTCAGTTCCTCCCCAGGCATTTACTGTACAGTCTGGTTTGGGTCAGACGAACTTCAAGCTAGTCCAAGCAGTGTGTAAGTCTGTGGGTGGGTGTGTGTCAGTGTGTGTGCCTGTGGGCGTGCGTGTGTTTGGCAGTGTGTGTGTCCAAGCTGGACGGACCCATTTCTCTGCCGGAACTTACAGAGGGGAGTTCTCCTTGGAGACAGGCGTAACTAGGCAACAGTTCGGTTGTTAGTAAATCAATGGGAGAGAGAGTGTGCTTCTAATCAAACCGGTTCAGACAAGGTAATAAACAAGCAGGAGTTTGAGTGTAATGTTGGGCACAAGTTAATATACGGCCAACAAACAGCACTGAAATCATTTAATTAAATTGATGTCGATGGGTTAAATACATCTACATATATTATCTGTCCATTCAAGGGACTATTTTAGGAATGTTGTACAAGATCGATCCTTCGGTATTCTCGGTTTCCTATCTCTTAGGTTGTGGCTTGCTTAAATGATTATTCTGTGGTTCAGGTTTCGTTAGTAACCTGATCAGTCATTTTGCAACCTGATCGGTCGCTAGTAATCCACGTCTTACGTCTTCTGGCAAGACCAGCGAAGAAACACCTGAGGAGCATGTTGCCAAAAGAAGTCACCTGAGTAACTGAGCGGGTACCAAGGTTACACCAGAGATCTGAGATTAAAAGTTCATTGAAATACACCAATAAAATCTCATGACTCTCTGGCATCCTTTCATTAAATCAAAGTCTCACACTTAAGCACGTTCCGCGTCCTGTCTGAGCTACACATCCTTCCTTTGATTCTGATTAATGTGGAATAAATACTGGAGACAATAGGCAATGCGCTAAACATACATCAAGCAAAATTGGGTTAAACTGAATTGACCCACAAAGCCAGTCAGGAATTGAAACAAAGGAACAGTGTCATCTGTATGGTGAGCTCCAGCGGATAAGAAATATATATCAAATAAGGTTTCAAAAATGAGCCAAGCATTCAAAATAACAACTGCAACAATCAGGCTATAATGATCTTTCTGGTACTATGACCAGGTGCGTTTTGTTTTGGGTGCTGCATTGGGAACAATGTGTGGCATCTGTGGCAGATGCATCATATCATGCAGATAACTTTTATTTATTCACCTTAGTGTGTGTGTGTGTGTGTGTGTGCTTATTTTATTGAATTTGTGTTTTGAGTGTACTGGATGTTGGATTTTTTAATCTAACCTTTTACAGTTAGTGCAAACAGCAAAGCTCATTGAAATACCTGCAAAAGCACATACTTCACTCAAAATGATTTGTTTTGCCTCAAAAGCAAATATTTAGGTCAATCAATTTGTCAGTGCCATCAGAGTATCTAGTCTGTGTGCCATTACCTATGAACAATGCAGTCAAAATACTTAGCCATGTTGTCAGTGCAACTATAAGTCACAGTCAGTGCAGACTGTATATTCTGATGGAAATTAGCTAAGCTTTTGATTTCAAGAACGCTGCACATTCCATTGTATATCAAATGAAATAAAATGTTACACCCAAAATACAAACTTACACAGAACACAAAGTTACACATCACTGTATGTGGGAGTCTTATAGAAAGAAATCAGACTGGAATCAAATTTGTACAGCAATATTGTTTGACTGTATTGTTTGCACTGCAGTTTGTTGACAAAAACAAATTTGATTGAAATTCAGAAAAGACCCCCCCCCCCCCCCCCCACGTCAACAATTTACACTCGCCACCTCCTCCAGGTTCAAATCTCACTCCAAGCGATTTTGAAAAGTTGGCAACCCTGCAATTGATAATGTAAAAAAAAAAACAGACAATTGTCCATGACCATTTGCAAAATGTACAAAAGCATTTGCAAAATGTGAAACACAATGAGAAATTATGATGTGCACAAGTGACAAGGAGATGTGGAGACTGAATTAACAGCTTTGAGAATTTCAATTCTGATCTGAGAAATGAAGTAAATCGACTGAGAAAAACTGTAAAAATGCTTAAATAATACTATGTAAAAATCAGTATATCTTTAGTATAAGTAAAGGTACAAGGTTTGGTTAATAATAGTGGCATAAATTGACTAAGAAAAACTGACATTCTGTTCTACCCTTGATATGAGCACAGAGAGAACCATGAAACCAGTGATGTGAGACGTGAGATAGTGCTCAGTCTTTAAGACGCCACGTTTTGTGCCAATGTTAGGAAGCTTTGTAAGGTAGTCGTGAGTCACGGGATCCTGAACGGCGGTTTCTCTGCATCACAGGAGTTAAAGGGTCACCGTGGAAAACAGTTACAACAGAGACAAAGCCAACCATTTCCCAGCAGCCTGTCATGCTGAAAAATAACCAAATCACCTATCCTGCAGCTGATGTGTGTGTGTGTGTGTGTGTGTGTGTGTGTGTGTGTGTGTGTGTGTGTGTGTGTGTGTGTGTGTGTGTGCACTGCATTTACTGTAAATCCTGTAGCTGTACCTAGTGACATCATTAAAATGCCCATTTTGTGTTGAAAAGGAACACAGGAACACACTACAACTAACATGATATTGAAAAACAAACATAAAATATGAAAACAAAGCTGAAGCACAAACCAAAAGTATTAGAAGTTTGGAGAAATTATATTCCATTAACTACTGTATGTGTATCTCATGTCACAAAACTGATCTATATTTTGATTGCACTATTTTTAACCAGACATTAGGTTTGGGAGTTCAGTGCCCTTGTATTTCTTCCACGATCCTTCAATCTCAGAAAATGTGTCCCTGTTCCCCTCAGCTGCAGCAAGAAATCTCCCTCCTTCTCTTTGGGTTCACCCCCTCCCACACACACACACACACACTCCCCAACACACCCCCTTTTCTGTTCATTCCTCCCTCTCTCCTGCCGACCCCGCTGGTGATTTATACAACCCTCAGACACACAGCTGTGTCAAGGTCCCTGCACCGACCAAGGGGTACTGTTCACCGTGACTAATCCATCCCAGACTTCAAAAAAACAGAAAGAGGGAGAAAGAGAGAAGTAAACGAGTGAAAGCGTGAGATTTGCAGAAATACACCGGTCAGTGACACTGGAACCCATGACCCTCACACTACCCTTACACCAGCACCTCCTGGATGGATGGATGGATGGATGGATGGATGGATGGATGGATGGATGGATGGATGGATACTGCATGGTTTTCAGTTTAGCTTTAATGCCACCATTTTTTTATATATTCATGCAATAGATCATGCAAACATTGGGCAATTTTGCATAGCCTTCATTCATTTGAGTCTTCATTTGCATTTGCATAATTCCATTTCAGCTGTGCCTTTCAGCCAAAGGCACCAGACCCTCTAACATACAATAATATTTACTCATTCACTTACTGAAGTCATACGTACAACCTGGAGCTATATTCTAAGACTGGAGCTATGAGCTCAGTGAAGATGAGCTTGTGGGTCCTAATTACAACTCGACTCTGCTTGGTTACTGTAGATTCTCTTATTAAAATTGTACTTCTCTTCCTTTCACTCTCTATCTCTTTCTCACTCTCCAAGAAAAAAAGACATGCTTCTGTACATTTCCTCTTTGGTTTACAGCACAATATACGGCTGTTTTGCTCGATCAGATAGGCAGTTTTAGAACTGCCTGTCTTAATGCCCCAACACAAAGAGAGTCTGACTATTCCTTTCCTGTTTTTCACCTTTGTAGCCTCTGCCGTTGAGGACATAAAAGCAGGCTGGCCTCGGCCGCTCCGCTAAACAGCCCTTTCCCATTCCGGATAGCAGGCGTCGATGGAAATCCTTTCAGCTTTGACTTCTCTTTCACTCTTTTTTCTTAATGAAAGCACAATAAAGATCTAACCTTATATTACAGTCACGAAACGAAAGTTGCGTGTCCCTCGAAACTTTTAGCATGTAACGTTGCTATACTAATCCCTGTCAAGGCTACTGGTATCAAACTTATTCCACGTTTGTTCAGATCTAGATACGGATGTACATTGTATTCTAGAGCAACAGTGAGAATTTCTGGAGCATTAAAAACCTCTTGTCTGCAAGTTATTTACAATGTCTCCAACCACCTCAGCACACCCTTGAGGAAAATCACCATTTGAAATCCATTTGAAATGATGCTGTTGAATGCACAATACATAGGCTATATGGATTATATGGGCTACTACACGTTTTTTAATAGTGCGAACAGATTCTATCAAACAAAACAGAAGTATGTTGTAGAAAATAAAACGCAGATTCTCTTTGAATCCTGTAAGTTCAACACCTCTCTGAGACATCTTAGTTTTACTGTTAGAGCGCAATGGTAACGTGACGAGTGTCCTGATAAGCACTTCGCTCTAGTTATCACTGTTTCCACTGTTATTGTTCTAGGAGTTGGATCCAGTCACACGTGGCTTTTATCAAGATACAAAATAATGCACACTGAAAATGAAAATCGAGTGGAATTATAAATCTGACAAAAATAAACTTTATTTTTTCACTGTGGGATACAGACCTTGTGTTCACACAATTTTTAAAAATCTATAAAATCTCTCTTGGGGAAAAATGTATGCACTGCATTTACAAAATGTTCAAATAAATGAAAAAAAATCAAGGAAATACATAAAGAGCTGTCTCTTGAATCACTTACTAGTACTTTAAAATAAAGTCTCTACGTGCTCCTGCAGGCGCGAGCCGCGTGTGCTGTGTGGCGGACCGGCGCGTTTCTGTCTCCCTGAGTTGGACGTGATCGTCTCACAACCGAAGCGGCGACCTTTCATAGTCGGCTATCGGCGACTCATTCGCAAAGAAGTTATTCCTCGCATTCTGAGACAATCTTTGCCATCCTTTACCTGCAAAACACACAAGGGCGAATTTAGAAATGAGTGTAATTACATGCTAAAGACTCAAGGAAGAAATTTAACACATTTGTTATCAACATACAGACATTAAACAATGATTACGGTAGGGACTTAAATTTTTCTTGTTGCGAATCGGATTGCAAAATGTCACCAGACAAATGACATGCAAGACTTTGCAATAGAACCACATAATACATTAATCACAATTCAACAACATTCACTACGATACAAAGTTCTAGCCTGCATAAAACGCGTTGACTTTTTTACAACCGTTGGAGTACGCCGTGATTTAAACGTATCCTATACAGCACTTGTAGCAGTTCCAACATACAGTCAAGATATACTCGAGTCTTTTGAGAATTACAAATATCATTGCACAATATAAATAAAATGGTCATTGCGTCATGTTGTGTAAGGATCAGATTGGGCGTTGACGCTTTTCAGCGCAGATGTGAGCACTGAAAAAAGTAGCACAACGCTGCATTTCCTTAACCGTTTCATTGCACGTGCTAATATAGTACTTGCTGCAAACGTACAAGTGCTTACCCCTGTCCTGTGGTTGCTAAGGCAGAACGTGCACGTGCTTACCCCTTTCCTCTGGTTGCTAAGGCAGAACGTGCATATGGCACGCGGTTGTTTTCCCCCGCTTTCACCTTGCGCGCCGTACACTGCGCTCAGGCACGGCTGCGCGTCCTCGCTACCGTCACCTATAAGCAGCACGTTGGCTAAGTGGGAGATGTAGCTGGACGCCAGCCGAAGAGTCTCGATCTTGGACAGCTTTCTGTCCACCGGCTCCGTAGGGATGAGAGTCCGTAACGCCGTGAACGCCGTGTTGACGCTCTGCGTCCTGTCCCGTTCCCGCGCGTTGGCCGCGTTCCTCTGCTTGACAATCACCAGGCTGCTCACTCCGGACTTGCGGGACATGCGCCGCCGCTTGTCGCTGGCACAACACCCATAACTTTGGTCCGAGCTGCCGTCGCTTTCACTGCGGTTGTCCTCATCCTCCGACAGCATATTGTGGTCTGGGTACACCAGATGAGTCGCCATGGGCCGCAACATGGCAAATGCCATAATGAAAAAATGATCTTCTCCAACGTAAGAAGGGAATCAATGGGAAACCACAGAATAGAAATATCCAGAAAATCCGAAAAAGAAAAAGAAAGAGCTAGGCTGTTTCTACGCACTGACTAGGCAAACATTGCAAACCGTGTCCATGTTGTGTTTTCATCTGTTCATAAACATACTTGCGCGTCCACCAAATAAGAATCTTTGGAGACATTAGAGACCGCAGCAGTTATGAACAGTGCATTGCCGCGCAGGGTCTTATAGAATGAGGGGAGGAGTTGTGGAGGATATGCAAATGAAGAAACTCCAGCCGGGCAAAAAAATATACACCAAACTAAAATAAACATACACATAAACAAATAAATAAACCATCAACTCTAAAACTAAATAAATGCAATTTCAATATAAAGGAATTATATTTAGCGACTTGAATTCATTTTTCATGTGTCTAGTTTATTAATTTAAATAGAGATGTAAATAAAAGGACTTTCGAAAAGCTATAGTATGTTTAAAATTAAAAAATTATTATTGTTGCTATTATATAAAAAATAAGCATTATTATTATTATTGTTGTTGTTGTTGTTGCGTAATCTTTAGTAGTTCAGTTAAAGCTCAGACAAGGTGTAATTAGTTATATAAATTTTAACTTCTCTATTTTTTAAAGGACCTATCAAGAATTCAAATAGCAATTTAACGTGTCACGGTGAAAACACATAAAAACGTACAAAAGAGACCAAAATGCGAATAGGACAAATTCTTACAATTGTCTGGCCATTAACTGTCAAACACAGTAATCCACATGTAATCCAGCTTTTGGTGAAAAGCTTTTGCTGTTAATAGGGATTCGTTCTGCTCAGCCATTTGACGCATGACTGTCAGTAAAAAGTGCCGAAACGCACAGAACCGCAGAAACGTTTCTTCTCCATTTCTTTTATTGACCAGGTGTTACCAAATGTCCGCACACGGTCAGCGTTTCACTTAAATCTGCGATTATGAATTTCTCTTGACATTCAGTAAAACAGGCTAAATAAATAAACAATAAAATACAATCAGTACAAGAAATATTTTCTCAGAAAACTTTCTACTGATCAGAGGCTGCACACATTGATATTATATGTCGCACATACACCCCAGTCTATAGCAACCACTCATCTACACTTCAGCCTGCATGGTAACATATCAAGAAACATATCGTGATGTCAAAATCATTATTTTTATATCATTTTTTATCTTGTACACAAAGATTTTTGTATCTTTGTATCTTTGTTTATTTATATTGTCTAGCTGTTGTTTTATTTTTTGCGTATGAGTACAACAACTGTCAACGAGAACAGTTTTAGAAGGTCTCGAACGACAGGTTTACTGTTCCAGCACCCGTCGCGAGGTTTGTTTTCTCTCGGTGGCGAGTCAGTGTGAGGGAGCGGACACACACACACGCGCACACACACGCACACACACACACACACACACCAATTATGAAAGAAACAACAATAATAATCTTCCTTGTATAACAAAAGATCTGATTATATAAGAACGTTGAGTAGTAGGCTAATAACAGATTTCATTGAACAGAATTTCACTGAGTAACAACGTTGTATAGTATTAATAGCTGTATATTTGTAATTGTATAATATATAACGTTAGCATTAGCATTAGCATTATTATTATTAGCATTAGCATTATTAGGCTCCAGCACACTAATTTTGCTTTTTCTTCGAGGCATTAGGTTGGAAGTGGAACTCTAGAGAGGAATATCCTACTTTAGGCCAGGTGTCAAATATATTCTCATGCTTTTAAAATGCCTCAGTGTGTGTGTGTGTGTGTGTGTGTGTGTGTGTGTGTGTGTGTGTGTGTGTGTGTGTGGAGGGGGTGGGATTCCATGCCTTCTGAATCCCCATGAGAAGTGAAAGTGGCATTACTTTGTGACGTAATTGTAGGCTGGTATGCTGCTGCATTTTCAATGGAAAGGAATGACTGAACCACCTGACCTATGCCCTTTAAACTTTGACCTCTCTCAGCTTGTGTTCCTCAGGCAGAAGGTCATTTATTCAGGTCTTAAGATAACCGATTTCCACACTGTAAGGCCCATTTGGTAACTGAGATGAGTTTATTATATAAATCTTTAAATCTGAAATTCTGTAAATATTACATTAAATGTATGTATGTAATTATAAATATCATCATAATGATGAAAAATACTATGCCTATATTTACATTAAATTTATTTAAACTTATTATGCTGTATTTTTATACTAAAATATGTAACATAGAGAATATGACCATGAGGTAATGAGTTCTTATTCAATAGCTGAGTAGATTTAATGAATTGAGGGGAAGAATACGTTTTTACTGGTTCTGTTCTGGAAGCAGTTACATAAGCTCCTAAGGATTTGAAGACACCACACGGTGAAGATCTCAGCACAACTGTGCTGCGGGAGCGTTTTAACGCACCAGCTGTGACCATACAAATAATCCAAAACATTAGTTCATTTATGACCTTTAGGAAAGAATGATGGAGAGAACAAATGAATCAATATACAAATATTCATAGGTACAAACATGATGATTTACAACCAACCAAAAAAAGAAATTATCTTACAAATCAACTCCTGATTTAAAGTAAGCATTGCAAATATTTACCATTTACCAAAGCTAGGTCCATATTTAAGAATCATATTAAGAATGTATAATTTTTACACCAAAAAAGGTTCATAAATATTATAATGTATGTGTTTATAGTTGCACTGCAAAACAACATTCTACATTAACATATAATTCAAATATAATTTATTTTAGAGCTGTTTTACACATTTTTAAACTGCCTTTACCACTTATATAAAATACTATTAAAGTTCTCTGATGCTTAAATAATTTGAGCAACCACATATGTGTTAAAGTGTGATTCTGCTATTATGGAACACTGTTAAAAAGTTTTGCGTGATCAAGGAAGACTCTCTTTGTCATCACGTGTCCTGTGTGTGACAAATCTGTGTGCAAAATCCATCAGACGGGTTCTGTTAGCTCTGCAATGGCTGGGGACCAGTGCAGTGCTACTGCAAAGATCATTCGCATTCCCTCTAAACACCAAGGGCCCAGTTCTGGAGTGCTAAAACACACACGACCACATGCACTTGCTCCAGAGTTGTTCTTCCGGGCCTCGTGTCCCAGAAGCACCATGCGGGTGGATGGTAAGCTCATCGTGGGCTCCTAGACGGAACGTGTCCTAGCTGATGCTCTCTCTTCAGCCTTAAGATGATCGCGGCGCTAAGTGCACTTCTGGGAACTCAGATCCTAGTCATTTCCGCTGGAAAAATTCTGCATTCAGCATTTTATGACTGTTTTCCTTCTCTTTTCCATTGACATTCATGCATGCGTTACTGTTGTGCACTTCCAGACAGACAGTGACTCATATCACACTCCCTTCTTCACTCACGAGGATTCAGGTCCCAACTGGACGCCATCCTACAAGCTGCCAACACTCGGCGTCCTCTTACACATGGATACACTTATAGATTATATATATACGGCACAGATAGAGAATAATAAGGTTTACATCATCCTGACTCTAAAACAAGAAAATATAAGATGTAATTCCAAAACTAAACGTATTTCCTAATTCTGCATGACAAAAGAAAAATCTGAAAGTGTGTAGTGTTAGAATGTGTGTGATTAGCCTTGACTAATCTTCTCCCTGTCGTGGCCTGTGTTCCACAGCTTTTCCCCACAAAGTGGATCACGTTAACATGCATGAAAAATATGCAAAGAAATCTAAGCTCAGAAAAAAACCCCTCTATGTTTAGATGACGCGATGCTCCCTTGCACCGAGACCAGCAGTAATACACCACAGAATGACATCTGACGGAACGCATACTAATAGTAGTATTATCTAAGATGTTGTTTTAACGCAGTTGGTCTGTGGCCGGCCAGCCCTGTCATGAGATGCCGGGGGTTTCTGGGAGCTTGCAGTAGCTGGATCAGCCACCCCATCCCGCCGCCCCCCCGCGGTGCAGGTTTGTTTGCAGGACTGGGGAAAGTTAAGTGCAGGGTAAATAAACACGGGGCAGATGTTCAGGCCTGCGCACGCGCAGTTCAACAAAGAGAGGGAAAAAAAAGAAGTGTGAATGAGAGATTAACATACGTGTGCGTGTCGGTGCATGAACACGAGCTCCACAGATACGTCACACTGCTAGCTTTCATTAAAAAAGGGAGGGACCAGGATGTAGCGAGGAGGGCAGCAGAATGGGGAGGGGGGGCAAATGGCTTCCAGGCTCTCTCTATCTCTCACCCTCTCACTCGTAAGATGTCACTGAGGGTCACTTTGGCAAACATGCCACAGTGTCACTTCAAACTACAGCTCTCAGCTGCACCAACAACTCCCAGTCCCCCGACTACACACGTATACAACTTCAGACGCTCGATACCCACCACCTACACAAGCGTTTATACGACCACCAGGGGCCAGAGGCCGTCGTGGGTACAGTGATCCCAGCAGTCGTCCGTGACCGTAAATGCCTTGCTGATGACCGTAGAGCAGTTAGGAGTTGTGTTCTGCTCTGCCTAGTTGACTAGCAGAGAGACAGCAAGTCGCAAAGAGACAAGAAACCATCTTAGTGCACCTCTGTGTCCTTCATCCATAATAAGACCTTCACACAGTCATGTAGACTGGAATGACTTTCAAACTACTAGTCTGTTTTGTAGGCATATGTGCTTTTAAATATGCTACTCAGATGTCGAACGATCTTCTGATGCAGCAACTGTAAACGTGGTGGCATTAAAGTGTGCGTATTCAGCTCTGATTATAATGCTAAAAACTGCAGGGTGCTACATGCTCCATGAACAGAGTGACATTTATGGTCCATGAAATGGCATATTGTTGTTAATGCCTATATGTTAATATTTTCTGTTACCATATTATTATTTTGTTTTGTACAGTGTTATTCATGTATAAATGCTTCAGCTTTTAATGTGTCCCTCAAAAATCCAATAAAAATCCAATAAATGCAAGACATTCTGAATGTTCTGAATACATAAATGATGACAAAATCTATTATCAGATAAACAATTTCACAATACATTGAGCAATACAGATAATAATATTAATTTCTTTTTAATTGTTTTAAGTGCCATTAATTAGTGTTTGGGTATAATGTATAATGTAATGTATGTAGTAGCATTTGGGTATAATGTAAAATCAGCTTTCCTTAGAAGTATAATAAAATGCACAGAACTGGCAACTACTTCAGATAATACTATTTTATTGATTTGCACGATTTATCTCATCACTTACACCATGGAAAGAAAGAAACAGGAAGAAACCAAAACATGTTTATTGTGTGTAAAATGTGTTTGAGTGTTTGTAGTGAAGTGCGAAGCTGAATCAACGTACCATCGGATGACGCGTTATTAGTGCCGTTCAACTATTTATGGAGCTCAGCAGGGAATAAACTAACTGCAGGCCTCTTACTTCTTTAGAGAGAGAGAAAGATAGATAGTTTGGCTAGTTTCTTCTGTACATCTCTCAAATGGCTAGTAAACACAGGCACCCACTCTGTAGCCTTCTAACTGTTTCAAAACAAAAATGAGTCAGATACTAGTATATTATAAAACATGGACCAGGTTTATTATGGGTGAGTGAGAGGAGCAGGTGTTGGTTTGTGCGTTTATTTATGAGGAGGGGGTCACTGAAGTGGTGCATGGGAACCCTCCCCACCGCCCCATCTCACCCCACCATGTGCACAACCCCCAACCCTCCCCAACCACCAGCAGCACCACCAGTCCTGTGACACACCTCACTAAACATACACCTACCCAGTCAGGACTCGTAAAACTGACGCCTCAGCCAGCCCCCCTCACATCTGGGCTCTGGGCTCTGGGACAGTAAGAGTGCCCCCTACAGGAGAGAAGAAGAATCTGCTCAGCTGCCAACAATCCTCACACCTCAATTCATAATCCAGTTATGCAAATAGGCTTCCGGCTGCTTTGGCCTTGCAGGCCTGAATAATCTTTAATGAATGACCTGCGGATTTCTGACTGTACCTGGACACCATGCCAACAAACGTTCGTGTATTATGTAATCAAATACTCTATAAATTTATGCAAAAGATTGTTTAAAATTATTAATGAAGTCATACGTGCAAGCTGTGTATGAGTGTGTTTCGCAGAAGATCTGCCTTAAGTCAAAGCACTCTCTGAATGACCTGGGTCAACCGCTCTGTGATTAATCACTCATGTGGTGCATGCTGCAGCCATGTGTGTGTGTGTGTGTGTGTGTGTGTGTGTGTGTGTGTGTGTGTGTGTGTGTGTGTGTGTGTGTGTGTGTGTGTGAGCGAAAGCGTAATGTGTTCTTGGGACAACTCATTTTTCACAGTCCAAGGGCCCCTTGCATTTTTTTGCATCTTATAGAGGAAGTATAGTCAGTTACCCGTGTGTGTATGGTTAGTCAGCTACGATGTAAAGGTTTCCTTCTGGACTATTCCGTCAGCAGACAGTTCGGCCTATGCACCCAAGTGGACAAGCACAAAACCCTGAGATGTCTGAAGCAGCCTCCCGGGGCAGAGGTCAATGACCCTTGCAGGTAGGGGTCAGTGGTAGGATCCTTCCGGAAGCAAGACAGGAAAAGGAAGCCCATTCATGTTCAGTTGCACCAGAACTTTCTGACCCCAACAGTTTCTGTTGCCCAGACCCATAAATGACACAAGGGATGTCAGCATAATATGAGCTATGAATTCCAAATTTCAAAACCTGAACAGAAAGAAGCAGCGGCGATCTGAGACTGGATGAGTCCACAGATGAGACACGTGTTGAAGGGGCCTGGTGCACATTACATGGCTGTAGTAGGAGGGGGACATACTTAACAGACTTAGCTTTCGGAAAACAGCTCCAGTGTAATGCTTTACTGAGTGGAACCAATGCGTGAGCTTCTAAGCGGGAGGTCAATCTTACTGCCCACGCTGTCTGTGTTTTATAGAGGAGGGAGAGAGAGACAGACAGAGAGAGAGAGAGTGTAAAAGGGTTCCATGGTTGTTATTATTAACGCATTTTCAGACCTGACTGGATTATTCTGTTGCGATATAGAATAGTGAGATCAGTTATATTCTCTCATGTGCTGTCATACTACTTCACTCATATTAAAGCATGAACTAGTCACACACACACACACACACACACACACACACACACACACACACACACACACCCCAACACCTACACCTCAATACTCCCCTCACACACCACTTTACCATAAAGCTAATGCACAGAATATCAGGGTCAACCCTGTAAAGATCAGAGTGGTAGAGTTGCACTACAGAGAGACATATTCATAGACAAAGACAGGTGCCTTTGGGGCCCAGGCTCACAGCTCATAAACACACTCACACACACACACACACTTGCACACACACACACATTTATGTTTGTGTGTGTCTGTGTGTGCAAGCAAATCACAACGTTTAAATCATAACACTCATTCCATGGGTTCTGAAGGTCCAAACGTGTGGATCAGATTATTTTCTTTGACTGCGCCAGCAACAAGTCATTGCCAACAAGTCTCCCTTCACAACATACGGCACTCTGTGCAACAATCACACAACCTACGACACTCTTGCATGTGCAACTGTTCACACAGGAATATTCTCCCACTAAGAGACTTGTAACCACATCCCCCGTCTCCATTTCCTCCAGACTTCATTCACCCTCTGCAGAAGAGTATAATCCATATATGAAAAATAAACCTGGAACTACCATTGAAGTTCATTTAATTTCCCTCAAAAGTAGCAGGTGCAAACTAGAGCTCTCTGTGCAACTGTTGGCTTCCATCACACCCTCTCCACTCGGCCTACCTCTCCTACTCCAGATAATGCAGGGATTTAGCATGTCAGGAGTCCTTTGAGGATATAGTTACTTTCAGACAGTCAGACAGCCACAGGAAGTCTTCTTACACACGACGAATCTTTCTCCCAAAATTTACAGTCGAGCAGCGCCAGCCCACCGGGGGCGCTGGCCCCTCTCTGTTTCCCAAAGCCCCCTATGTGGAGGCGGGCAGCCAGGTTTGGCCCCCAGGGGCCCATCTGTTGCCAACAGAAAGGCTTCCTTATCTTCCTGAGCCAACCTGCAAGGTGGTGATTACCAGCTTACACCCCCGACTACCGCCCCCCCTGATCAAAGAGGAGAGAAGTACACAACGGACCTCCGCAATCAGGAGCTCTTTGTTCTGGAGCCGCATTGATCTCACAGCAGCCGTTACAGTATTGTGAGCACAGAGCAGGTTACATAAATCAGACAAGCCAAACTGTAACAGACTGTAGTTCTATTGAAACACTAGCATATGGATATACACTCATATGGTAGCCTAGTTCAGTCACTTAAAAGTTCGCAAAATGCTAGTGTGGAAATTCAATTCAGAACGCAAAAACAGTGTGCATATTCTTTGAAATTTGTTGCAAGTTTTTAGCGAGTGCTAGCACTCGCACAGAAATCTAGACCTGTCCATCTTCATCCACAGAGCCTCCAAAACCAGGTCTACAGCAAAAAGGGCTCAATAGCAAAATCAGGCCCATGTTCCTGCCTCATACCAACATGAATTCACCTGGGTGGCAGGGGGAGGGACTGAAGGGAAGAGCTCCCCTAAAGAAGAACTCCCCTATAGAAGAACATCCCTAAAGAAGAGCACCCATAAAGAAGAACACCCCTAAAGAAGAACTCCCCTATAGAAGAACATCCCTAAAGAAGAACTCCCCTAAAGAAGAGCACCCATAAAGAAGAACTCCCCTAAAGAAGAACTCTCCTATAGAAGAACATCCCTAAAGAAGAACTCCCCTAAAGAAGACCTCCCCTATAGAAGAACATCCCTAAAGAAGAACTCCCCTAAAGAAGAGCACCCATAAAGAAGAAGACCCCTAAAGAGGAACTCTCCTATAGAAGAACATCCCTAAAGAAGAACTCCCCTAAAGAAGAGCACCCATAAAGAAGAACACCCCTAAAGAAGAACTCTCCTATAGAAGAACCCCCCTAAAGAAGAACTCCCCTATAGAAGAACATCCCTAAAGAAGAACTCCCCTAAAGAAGAGCACCCATAAAGAAGAACACCCCTAAAGAAGAACTCTCCTATAGAAGAACCCCCCTAAAGAAGAACTCCCCTATAGAAGAACATCCCTAAAGAAGAACTCCCCTAAAGAAGAGCACCCATAAAGAAGAACACCCCTAAAGAAGAACTCCCCTATAGAAGAACACCCCTTAAGAAGAACTCCCCTATAGAAGAACACCCCTAAAGAAGAGCACTCATAAAGAAGAACACAGCTAAAGAAGAACTCCCCTATAGAAGAACATCCACAGAGAACACCTCTAAAGAAGAACTCCCCTAAAGGAAAACTACTCTAAAGAAGAACCCCCCTAAAGAAGAACTCCCTTAAAGAAGAACACCCTTAAAGAAGAACTCCCCTAAAGAAGAACACCCCTAAAGGCTTCAAGGCATGATTGCTGAAGCCCTTAACTGATGCCACCTGAACTGAACACATCTTACTGAATCACAATAAATGATTTCCACTCAGCCGTTCTACCTGCAGCATCCTGTCTGACTGTTCAAAGCAGCGGCGCTCAACTTACTGTACAGACATAAATCTGTCTGCAAAAACACACTATTACAGCTATGATACCTGCTATGATACCTGCCTGAAATATTCAAATTTATGTGGGCTGGACAATCAGCAGTTTTACTAGGAAAAAAATTCTTTTAAAAATATTAACTGCAAATATCCATTTAAACAGTCAGAATTGTAACAATTTCCATTTGCTACCAAGCACTGAAATCAGATGACGACAACAAAAATAAATGAGTTGATATGATCGATATAGTCGATATAGTTGATACAGCCAAGGTAAAAGAAGGAAGTCCAAATTCTTCACAGCAGTCCCCACCCCACACCACACACAGACACACACACACACACACACACACACACACACACACACACACACACTTGGAAGTTTATGGGATACACCAAGTCAATCTGTCAGTCATGAGAAGCACATTAAACACATTAAACCCAGGTTTAAAGGTCAACACATCCCTTCTTCCAGTGAGCACTTGGTGTATATCGGCTTTAAATATGACTTCACAACTTCCACGTTTCTGTTATACAGCCTCATCCACTGCAGTAGCTACAGCTCTCACACCAGCTAATATCAGTTAAGTGCTTTTTTACACTTAACTCAGTTAAGTGCTTTTTTTGTTGATCCACCAATGCATATACATAAATAAAAATAGAACTAATGTGCAATAAAGGGTAAAATCAGCTTCTGGATGACTGGTCACTCTTAAAGGTTTCAAATATGCAAATACATTTTAAGCTGCATAGTTATTGAGGCTGCCATGAGAAACGCCAATAGTCATAACTAAATGTATAACAGCTTTAAAAAATAATAATAATATAAACTATATAAATATATAAAAAATATAGTCCATGTTATAGTCCACCAATAGCAGTCTGGGAATTTATGGGCCAGTCTATGTATAGTAATGCATTATGCCTAAATATAGCTTTGTAATATCACCAGAGTGGCTGTTTTCTTTTCTTTTTTTTGCCTTGTCCAGCCCACTGTACGGTCTGGTACTAGAAAAAAGTGTATAGTGGAGTTCTCATGACACATGACCCCAGACCCACATCCTGCTACTATTAAACAGCTTGGTAGACAAAATGGATGGTCTAAATTCTCCAGTGAACGTTGCTTCATTGCAAGTCAAAACCTAGATTCTGACTTCTACTGTTTTATTTGGCCCAGCAGTAGTGCATGAACGGCATCATTAATACCATCCCGTGATTCATAAGCAGCACCCAGCTGTGTTCATTAGGATCTGTAAAGAGTGGACTGAATACTCAATACAGTATTTAATATGGACAAGCCCACATGTAGCACAGCTCGAAATAAACCACAGCTGTGAAACTTGCCTTAGGTGAAAGCAGGTAGCAATGAGTCAAAGGTGGGAGACTTGACTTAATACGTTCTCAGTATTCTGTAATTTGGGTGCTCTAATGGACACAAATTGGTGACAGGTCTCTAGAGTGTGTGTAATGGACATACAGTGGCCAAAGTTCTCTAGTGTGCATCTAATGGACTCACATTTGTGACAGTTCTCTAGAATATGAACGCAGACTACAGAGCAGCATTCAAACCCTGAGAAGCTTGATGTGACCCCTGAACTTTGTGGTCTCGGCAGCCTGAGAAGCAGGGTCTGAGGAGCACCGAGGGGCCACACTACTGCCTGACTGACACGCGCTATTGGACAAACTGCGGTCTCAGTAACCAGTGTGACACCAGCCGCTGGTTACATTGTGGCCGAGGTCTGATCAGCATCTAACACTGGTCTTGGTCTCAGCTAGCAGTAGTAAGAAGAAGAAATAATAATAATGACCTCCCTTCTAAAAAGCATCAGGTCATCTAGGTACGCTTAAACTAAATCAGGGATTTTGTAGGATTAAGGTGTCAGGTGTATGATTAACCAATTATACCAACAGATATGATGGTGAAGATGATGATCATTATCATTTAACTGAATGAGGGGACAGCCAACCTCTGCCACAAAGGTCAGGAGTTGGGAGTGGATGACAGAAAATGTGTCACAGGTCATACACTGTGGCAACTCCTGTCACAGGTCATACACCGTGGCAACTCCTGTCACAGGTCATACACCGTGGCAACTCCTGTCACAGGTCATACACTGTGGCAACTCCTGTCACAGGTCATACACCGTGGTAACTCCTGTCACAGGTCATACACCGTGGCAACTCCTGTCACAGGTCATGCACCGTGGTAACTCCTGTCACAGGTCATACACCGTGGTAACTCCTGTCACAGGTCATACACCGTGGCAACTCCTGGCACAGGTCATACACCGTGGCAACTCCTGGCACACGGCATCAGCAAGTCTCTCCCAGGCAAAGCTTTCCAAGCAGCCTGGGGTCTCGAGACACATCATGTTTATTCCCGTTGAAAGCAGAATATATCAAGCAGTGCCATCAGCTCAGAACTGGCTGAAACCAGAGGGACACGGGTACACCTGCTTCTACTGTTTGGAGAAGTCTGGCCAGAAACGACCAGAACTGTGGCCAAGAAGATGTACATTTGATGTGAAAACAAAGCTAAGCCTACATCCACAGAATATCTGTGGTTAATTCTCCAAGATGACAGGGAGGTTGTTCCAAACGGGCAATTTCAATTGTATGCAAGTGTACCTAGAACAGATGGTGTTTTGAAGGCAAAGGGAGATCACACCAAATATTGATTTCATTAAGATTTGTCTTTCTTCATCCACTTTGCATTTTAATTGACAATAATAAACTTTTTTATTTTATTTATTTTTTCAAACCTGTCTTAAACATTTGCACAGTAATGTGTGTGTGTGTGTGTGTGTGTGTGTGTGTGTGTGTGTGTGTGTGTGTGTGTGTGTGTGTGTGTGTGTGTGTGTGTTGCCTTCTTCCAGGCGGTCTCTTTATCCTTCAAGCTCGGGTGCTCTACCAGAGGCCTGCGAGCTTGAGCGTCCTGTGTAGTATCTTAGCTGTTCCCAGGACTGCACTCTTGTGGATGAAGATGTCAGATGTTGTTCCTGGGATCTGCTGGACCCATTCTCCCAGTTAAGGGGGCTTGGCCCCTAGTGCTCTAATTACCACAGGTACCACCATTGCCTTCACCTTTCACATCTTTTCCTGCTCTTCTCTGAGCCCGTGGTATTTCTTAAGCTTTTCATATTCCTTGTTTCTGATGTTACTGTCACTTGGGATTGCTACATCTATCACTACGGCCCTCTTCTGCTGTTTGTCCATCACTACTATGTCTGGTTGGTTAGCCATTACCATCCCACAGGGTCTTAGCTCAGTCGTTCTCCACCACCTTCGGGGGTACAACCCACTTTGACCTAGGAAACTACATACGTTTAAAATATTATACATAAATAAATAAATAAATAAATAATGTATATATCAATGTATATTAATACACATTAGTGTATATATCAACCACTGTATGTTATACAAACTTCACTCAATCAAGATTAAATGTTAAATGAAATCCACAACATCTGTAATTTCTTACATATTTTCAGCGACCTTGGGTTTGTGAAAGGCGCTATATAAAATAAACATATTATTATTATTATTATTCTCAGCCAATACATATAACACTGAACATTATGGATTATAAATATTTCAAATGTAGTCACAAGGATAAATATTTTATTTAAAGATTTAAACCTGACTACTGCTATAGTAATTTAATTATGAATACATGGCCAATTATTTAATACATCTAAATTGAAAACGAGACACAAGTCCTCTCTTAACAGATGTCGCCATCTTGTGGTGAATATCAGCAAGTACAGGGGAGAAGGTTTCCAGTCTTGGTCTCGTGTACGCAGAAGAATCTTTGGTCTTTCCTCCAATCTTTTTTACGTCGGAATACATATTTTTGTATTTGTCCGAATAAAATGTCAAATAATAAACCCAATTTTTTATTTAATTACCTTGTCAGTAGTATTCATCTATAATCTCTGAAAAACATACAATCTATGTCAGTCCCCACGAGTACACTGAAAAAAATAAAGCATTGGCTCAATGTAATAAAATTGAATTAATCAATCACACGAATTTTTTTTCATTGACTCAATCTAAAAAACTAAATTCATTTAGTCATGAATTTAGTTTTTTGGATTGAGTCAATGAAAATAAATTCTTTTTTTTTCAGTGTAGTAACAGTTAGCTCCGTTTTCCATGGAGATGTATAATGCGTCTATTGGATGGACAGTTCCGCTATCCGACGTTTCCTGTGAACATGATTAAATGGATATACTGTATGTTCTGTTAAGAGTTATTACTGTAAGCAAGGGTTTATGTTAAGGGAAATGACCCATAACACATGATCCCATATGGGATATTGCACCATATCGCAACTGTTTGCTTTTCTTACTCTAGTAATAAAAGACTCTCACAACAAGTTAATGCAGTGTTAGACTTGTTATACAGTTCTTAAGATAATAATCAAAGGTGGTTGAGATATAGCTTACCTGTAGGCCTATCTTTGAACTTTCAGCTCATTTAGAATTGGCGAAATGCATTCAAAAGTTTAATATCAATAAACGCGGACATTTCTGACAATTCTGACAAGGTTCGGTGTATGCTATATGTGTTCATGAATACCGTCATATTTTGGAGTGGCTATGTTGTACGCGTGACAACCATTGGTGACAACGAATAACTGGATCATTAATGGTGAGCGTGAGTCACGTGCAAAAATGTTTTGCTTGTGGACGAGCTCACAAAAGTTTTAAGGACAGCACCATGAGCGATCTCCTTAAAAACACAACCAGCTGAATCTAACAGAATAGCTTACGTTAAATTTGATAAAGATCCCTGGCCAGACGGAAAAATTGCCGAGGATTTGAAATTCAGTTGATGTCAGGACAGACGATGATTCAAGTGTCTTTTCCCCCTACAAATACGAAATCGGTCACAAAGGTATAGGCCTAGCATATGTAGTGTACAATAGCGATAGGATATATGAATAATGAAGTACATTTATGTAACTGGTGCATTTACATATCAAGCGTTTTTAGATTTCAGAACGAGCTAATGACTTGTAATGCAGGGTCACAGTCTAGCAGTCATTAAAGCTAGGTGTTTGGACTTAAACAATAACATTACATTACATTTATGACCAGCAAAAGTATCTTACGTAAAGAACTCTATGCCATCGTTGTTTTACTGCAGAGATTAGAAAATGACAACAGTCTCTTAAAGTTCAGCCTGTCAATCAGAAATGCAACAGTCC